>NC_058130.1:198674290-198729822 GCF_016433145.1 Gracilinanus agilis
AAGGAGGAAGGAAGGAAGGAAGGAAGGGAGGGAAGGAGGGAGGGAGGGAGGGAGGGAGGAGGGAAGGAAGGAAGGAAGGGAAGGAGGGAAGGAAGGAGGGAAAGAAGGAAGGGAGGAAGGAATTTTAGTTCTGACCCTTCCCTTCTAAAAGTTTATGATCTAGTTAGGAAGACAAGGTGTGCATAGATGTATAACATAAATGTATATCTTTCAAGAATATTCAGAACTACCCTGCTTCCTTCTAGTTGTGTGGTTACTTAGGAGCGCTAAGGTGCTTTTGGATGAAGAAGCAGTCTCCTTATTTGCCTCTTAGCCCTAGGATAATGGTGAGAGAAAGGTTACATCAGTTTAAAAGGGAGAGAAAAATTCTGCCTCACTCTTCCTATGGAAAGTTGCTCTCTCTACGTAGACTTCCTATGAGAGAGCAAGGGAAGGGTCTGTGGCAAGGCCCTAAGGAAGCTAAAAAGCATGTCTTTCAGAGGCTAACAGAAGATTCAACCTCAGAGTCCTAGCTGATCTTTTTGACTTGTATTCCTCCTCCCAACATGGGTGACCAACTAATGATTTCAAGAAGGACACATTCCAGGCTTGGAAGCAGCCTTCTGATTTTGAGACTAGAAGTCCTCAAGTCCTTTGGTTAGACTTGATTGTCAGCAAGGGGGATTCTGAATCAGAGATGATCACCACTGACCTCAAGAAGCTCAGTCCCTGGCCCTGACTGCCAGAAGACCTGAATCTGGCAAAACTTGTTGGAGAGTGAAGAGCCCAAGGTGTGATGTAAAATGCCTTTTCATTAGTCCTACAAACTGCATTATATCCTGATGCTTCAATAATCAACTTCCCAGGAGAGTATAATAGTAGCTAAGGTACTGATGCTAACTAACTCATAAGCTTTCTGTCAATATGGCCTTAAGAGTCTTATATGCATTCACCATTTCTTCATGGAAAGGATATGAATAGATATCCTATAATTGATCTGCTTTATATATTTAATGCCTTTCTACTTCTCTTTTTGAAGAGACCCTAAATATGAACCAGAACCTAAATTATAAGTAATTCTTTCTTTCTGGTAGCAGCTGGTGACACATTGGATAGAATTTTGAGCCTGGAGTCAAGAAGACATATTTCAAATATGACCTCAAATACTTACTGGCTCTGTTGTCCTGAGCAAGTCACTTAATTTCTGTTTGCCACTGTTTCCTCAATTGTAAAATGGGGATAATAATAACACCTACCTCAAAAGGTTGTTGTGAAGATCAAATAGAAATAATATTTGTAAAAAGCATTTAGCACACTGCCTGTCACTGTATTAATGCTTATTTCCTTCCCCAACCCTTCCTCTGTGTGTTCTAGGGTAGAAGTATAAAGAGCCAAAGAATGTGAGAAAATTAACTCTACCCTTCTCATTAGAGGTCATACTCATTCCTTCATTCAGTGACCACATGCATGAGTCTAGGACAGTTAGGCCCTTAGTGGAGAGGTAGAGGGTGCAAGTAGAGTGCTAGTGAGTCCCTAAGTGAGAAAGACACTACCAAGTGGGAATTTAATTAGACTTTGAAGGATGGATAAGAGCAAGGAAAGGGCATTGCTGACAAAAAAAAATAAAACATAATCAAGAATAGAAATTGTGTCAAGAATGAGCCAGTTATTGTGATGATACATCATTGGTGGAGCTACAAAATGGTACAACTACTTTGGAAAGCATTATGAAATTGTGCAAATAAAGGGACCAAAATGTGCAAACCCTTTAACCTGGAACTCCAGTTCTGGGCTTATACCTCAAGGAAACCATTGATAAGAAATTAAAAGTCTCTATACACTCCAAAATATATATTACAGTATTTTTTATGATCACTAATCATGTAAAACAAAGCAGATGCTCATCAGTTGGTGAATGGTTAAACAAACTGTGGTAACTGAATATAATGGAATATTACTGTGCTGAGGAGGCAGGTAGGTGGCCCAGTGGATTAAGAGTCAGGCTTGGAGATAGGAGGTCCTGGATTCGAATATGGCCTCAGACACTTCCTAGCTGTATGACCCTGGGCAAGTCATTTAATCCCCATTGCCTAGCCCTTACCATTCTTATGCCTTAAACCAATACACAGTATTGATTCTAAGGAGCAAAGTAAGGGTAAGTTCTGTGTAATAATAAATTATGTGTATGATGAATATAGAGAACCATGGAAAGATCTGTGTGAACTGATGCAGAGTAAAGTAATTACAACAATGTAAATGGAAAGACAACAAAAAATCAAAATTAAATTAACAAAAGTTCAAAGATCAGTGGGACTCTAATGGGGAAATATAAGAAGATACTCCAGCCTATCCCTTAATGTGGAAGTGGGAGATATAAGTGTTACATATTGTATGTGTTTTGTACTTTGTCAGTGTATTGATCAATTGTGCTATTTTTCCCCCTTCTAAAAAAAAAAACAAAATCAAATTATTTATCATAGAGAATGGCTCTTAGGGTGGGAGAATGGGAGAAATACATGAGATATTCTGGCGATGGAAGAAACAGAATACATCAATAAAAAAATGAAAAATAATAACAAAGAATGAGCCTGGCAATTTTTAGGGGCACAGAGATATAGCCAGCGTGCCTAGAATGAAAGATTCACATTAGGAAACAGCAAGGGGAAAGATCAGATAAGCAGATGAAGGCCAGATCACAGAGATACTCTATTGGTAGGAGGAAGAATATACAATTTGTCATGTTTGCAAGTATAAAGGGGGGAGGGGGGAAGAAAGGAGATCCTTAAGCTTTAGAGTGATGATTCTTTGCTTCTTCTATATACTTCATCACCATATTCTGCTAAGTTCCCATAACATTTCTCCAACCCTCTTCTCCATTTCTACAGCCAATGCCCCGGTCCTCACTACTAACAGATATTTTCATATTAACCTTTCCATTTGTAACTTACTCATCTGTCCTATGCACAGCAATATAGCCATCTTCAGCACTGTTTTATTTGCTGAAGTTATAGACGAGGTCACTATAGTTATAGGCTATGTCACTCCCCTTCTCAGAATTGCCTATCACATAAAAATGAAAAGTCTAGATTGTGACCTTCAGAGTTAACCGTCAATTGACTAAGAGTTCTGGTGCCAAGCCCATGATCTCTGTTCCAGTTGGACAAATATACTTGCTGTCTTCAACACGTAAACCACAACAGTGCCCAGACCTTCCCTTCTACTGTAAATGCCCTTCCAGCTGAGTCCTAACCATATCTCCTTCCTCTTCAAATCAAATCAACAAAGATTTACTGATTTCCTATTATATTCTGTGTGAGGTGGTGCTGAGCTCTTTCAATAATGTTCTCAACTTCTCTCCTCCATGATCTCTACATGGACAAGCCCTAGCTGGCTGGTCCTAATGTTCTCTTTTTCCCACCTTTACCTTTGCCACCTCCCTAGACATATAGCTCTTGCACATACTACTAAGTAGCTCGGTGGATAGCAAGCCAGGCCTGAAGACAGAAGGCCCTGGGTTCAAATATGGCCTCAGTCACTTCCTTGCTATGTGACTCTGGGCAAGTCATTTCACCCCAGTTGCTTAGCTCTTACTGGCCTTCTTTTTTGGAACCAATACCTCATATCACTTGTAAGACAGAAGGTCAGAGTTTAAAAAAAAAAATTCTAATTTTGTACAGCTAAAAGTAGTAGTATATTTATTTATCTTTAGCTGCATTTTTTTATATATTCAATGCCTCAGGGTGAGGCAAGAAGAACAGCTGAGATAATGCCCTTCTTGCTCTCAAATCCCTTATCACTAAACTCAACTACTCATATCTAAAGAGGTTCCATATTCTGATAATCGAGTGAACCCCCCAAAACATTTTTTGAACACCATGATAGGAAAGACACTGGAAATATAAAGAGACAGCGTGGTACACTGGAAAGAGTATTGGTTCTAAAATCAGAGAACCTATGTTAAAACCCCACATCTGAATCCACTTGTGTGACCTTGAACAAGTCACTTAACCTCCACAGGTCTGTTTCTTCATTTAAATAAAGGTTGAGGTGGGGAGGGGGAGGATTGGACTGGATGACCTGCAAGGTCCCTTCCATCTCTAGATGTATGATTCTGTAAAATAGTTCTGGTTTGTCCTTCAAAAGCTTTACAGTCTAATTGGGAAATTAGACCAGAAATGATAGCAAATACGTCTCAGCTGGTGAGAACTGAAAAGATAGGTACCAAACACTCAGATCAATGTATTTTTGCTATGCTCAGAATGTCAGAACTAGCTCTGTCATTCCTATAAAATTTAAACCAACCAGAAGAATGGGGGGAAATGCTAAGTAGGCAGGATAATGTCTCTACTAAAAGCAATTAGATGGAGTGGGTAAGAATGCTTGATTTGAAAGCAGAAAGATTTAAATTCATATATTACTCCAAACACTTAATAGATATGTGACCCTGAACAATTCACTACCCTCTCTCAGCCTCAATTTTCTCATCTGTAAAATGGACATAATAATAGCATCCACCTTTCAATGCCATTTTCAGGATCAAATGAAATAATGTATGTATAGCACCTTGATAACCTTAAAATGATATCTAAAGACAAGCTATTATTCTAAGTGGAAGATAAGAGGTGGAATGGGGAGATATCTGTGACAGGCATTGACTAGCACAAGAAGAGATATATAGATGGTACTTCAGATAATTTTTTGCCTACTCAGAAAAAAGAATAATGAAATTAAAGCTTTCCAAAAGGGGCCCAGAATGTCATTTTACCTCATTCCAAGCCACTTTAAGCCCTGTATGCTAATATCTTTCCTCTTTCATTTTAAGTTCTTCCAGGGCAATGACATGTATTCTACTTTTATTACTTGTCTCAGCCCTTTGTTGTTGAGTCATATCCAACTCTTTATGACTGCATTTGGTATCTTCTTGGCAAAGATACTGGAGTGGTTTGCCATTTCCTTCTTTGGCTTATTTTCCAGGTGAGGAAACTGAGGCAAAACAGGGTTAAGAGACTTGCTCAGGATCACATAGCTGGTACATATCTGGGGACAGACTTGAACTCAGGCCTTCCAGACTCCAGACCCGACCCTCTATCCCCTGCGCCACTTTCTGTTCTGCCCCGATTTTGAGTTGTTACTCAATTATTATATAAATGACTGTAATATATTTTGTAAAACCCATGAGTCTAGATGCTCTCACATTTGAGAGAAGCCAATTTATCAGTAAGTATTTACTGAGAGCCAGAACTACACCAAAGCAGACACACTCCCAATATTGTTGAAATGAAATGGAGAAGGTTACTGTGATTGAAAGAAGAGATTCAAAGCTACTTAAGGAAAGTAATTCATGACTTCTGTTCTCCAAGTTATAGCTCTGTTCCCACCCAAAGACCTCTTTACAAAGACCAGAAGTATAAACACGCTTATCTTTTCCATCTCAGTGAGGTAATTGTTTCCAAAAAAAATTCCAACAAACTCAATATGATCAGCATATTGTCTATAAGTACTTGACCATGAAACAACAATATTGTTAATAGAAATTGAATGGTCTGGCATTTCAGAGGTTGCCCAATTCTGCCTCCCACTTGTTTTAATCAAGAAACATCTTGTTCCAGAGTTTCTTTCCATTTACAAACAATACGATTTAGGTAATTTTAATCTCTGTGGAATCATTTCAGGTCCATTTATTCATCAATCTTTCATTACTACATAAGGACATTTCATTTACATTTACATTAACTACAAGAAAGGCAGTCTATTAAATAATATTGTTTTTAAAGAAGCCATAAAAAAAAAGATGTTATGCTAGTGTTAAAGATAGGTGTTTTACCTTTTTTTTTAATCTATGAAACAATCCTAAAAAAAAGAACCATAAATTAAAACCAAGTGGTTAATTATAATTCAGAGATAGGAGGAAAATCTTTTCCACTTTATCTCACTATCTATTAAACAACAATACACCAAACTAATAAGAGAAAAAGAATTATGAATCACTTTACTGAGAATAGGAACTTTTCTCTTTAGGAAAAAAATTACTTACCCTCCTCATTCCCTCAGCTAGAACAGAACCTTTCCTTAGCCTTCAGACACTGAGTTTAGGCTGAAGTTTCCATCCTCAGCACAATCAGATAAAATAGTACTTGAGGTAGCAATTGATGGAAACAGATCTGCAAATTTCCATGTGCTTACCCGGGAAGGGAGAAATTGCAATGAACCTTAGCTCGGTATGGAGTGAAACGCTTTTAGCTGTGTTTAAACCTGATGAGGTGATTTCACTTTTGTAACCAGGAACTTGTGACTAAGTATCTGGCAGGGAAATGATTAACAATTGTGTCATTACCTAGTATGGACCTAAGGTTCTCACTACAGAAAATCAGTGTAAAGGACCTTTATAAATATTGTTTTAGCTTTTACATACATCTCTCCTATATCCCTGACCACCTACAGGGCTAAAAACCTAAAAGTTTTTAGGATAGCAAATTAATGGACTGAAAAATGAAAATCATTTTCTCATAAACTCCCTCCTATTTAACAAAAAAGAGTAATAAATTTCAAGAATCTATTTAAAGGAGTTTTTGGCTATTTCCTTCACTTCTACCCTAAAAGCAAGATTTGACAATCTTATTATCATTCTGATTTTCTAAAGGATAAAGTTTGCTTTTGAAATAATGCACAAGAATTTCTAAAATAATGTTGGGAGGCAGCTAGGTGGCTCAGTGGATTGAGAGCCTGGGCCAGAGATGGGAGGTCCTAGGGTTCAAATCTGGCCCCAGATTCTGTGTGACCCTGGACTTAGCCTCCATTGCCTAGCTGGCAAACTGATGGCATGTATGTTGGAGCATGCCAGAGGGGGTTGCTCCCATCCCCCTGTCCACACATGTCTGAGGATATTTCTCTCATCACCTACCTCTCTGCCCAGCAGTCCAGTGGGATTGCTTCCTTCCTCCCCTGTGTGGTGTAAAGCAGGAGGCTCACATGCAGTGTGAGAGTTACAGTTTGGGAACTTGGTCTCTAAAAGGTTCACCATCATCGCTCCAATCCTTGCTACTCTTCTGCCTTGGAACCCATACACGGTATTGATTCTAAGTCAGAAGGTAAGGGTTTTTAAAAAATAAAATAAAATGAAATTGCTATTCCTCTCTCAGGAGACACTCTATTTTTCAACCCAGGACATCTTCACTAGTTTACCTCCATGCCTGGAATGTTCTCTTTTCTGTTTCCCTGACTTCCTTCAAGACTCACCTAAATCTTAACTTTCTGCAATCCTTCTTAATGCCAGTGCCTTTCCACTGAGAATATCTCCAATTTATGATGTGTGTATATATGTACAAAATAAACATACATACAGAGAGATATGGTTATCTCATATCTATAGGCATATATTTTGTTAGTTCATAGTTGTTTGTATGTTGTCTCCTCCATTAGATTGTAAGCTTTCTGAGGACAGGGATTGGTTTTGCCTTTTTATATCTTCGACACTGGCATAAAGGGCACAATGGCTTATTGATTTTACTTAACGTCTTAGTATCTTTACATTCCCCCAGCATCAGCGTTCCCTATACAACCCCTACCAATATTCAAAAAATTAAATCCTCAAAAACAGAAAAAGAAAAAAAATCAGTCTTCACTATTTCTCAGTCCAATGGCATGCAACAGTGGTATAGCACTAGCTAATGTGCTCACGGATTCAATCAATCAACTAATAAGCCTTTACTAAGTACCTACTAGTGCCAGAGATACAAATACATATACAAAAAAAGGCAATACATGGCAGATACATGCTTTCATATATAATCTTCTTTTTCTGTGAATTGTATGCATGGAAATATTTGTGCTTACTGATAACTATCAATTTAATCACTGAAATATCTTAACAAAATGGAAAAAATAAATCAAGAAGATAAAAAAATTGAAGTCTTAGAAGGAAAAGCATTTTTTTTTAACTCTTACTTGCTGTCTTGGAATCAATACTGCGTATTGGTTCTAAGGCAGAAGAGTGATAAGGGCTAGGCAAAGGGAATTAAATGACTTGTCCAGGGCCACACAGCTAGGAAGTGTCCGAGGCCAGATTTGAACCTACGACCTCCCGTCTTTAGACCAGGCTCTCCATCCACTGAGTCCACCCACCTGCCTCTGGGGAAAGCATTTTTTTTTTAATCTAAAGTTTAATCTTGTTATTGCCAGTCATGCATAGAAGCTAGTATATATGAAAAGCACTTAGTTATATTCATAAATGAACAGGAAAATTCAGTAGGGAAGGTAACTACATCCCTCACCTCACTCTCTCTTTTGTTTTTTATTTTTTATAAATACTGAGAGCTTTTCAAATAACTTTCTAAATAATGCCTGGGGGGGAAAAAAACTTTGGAAGACTCTGTGGAAGTAGTGCTCCACTGGGGCCATACTATGGAGTTCCACTCCACCATCAGGACAAAATAGGTAGGTGCATTTCAGAATGTCAAAGAGAATCTGATGATTCCAAGCCTGAGCCTCCAAATATAGAACATGCTGCTCTATGAACTACTAGAACTTATCATGGTTGATTGTGTTTATAATCTCAGGAATTTCATTCTCCTGATAGCAACTGAATTGCCTGGTTGTATTTCCAGCCCTTATCTGTCTTTCTCTTTCTACTAATTTCCTTGAGGTTTTTGTTTTTTTTTTAATGAACTCGACACTGTAACTTTAGTCATTCTACAAGAGTAACTTTTACCTGTTCCCTTATTTCAGCACTATAAATCAATTCACAATATATTAGCCAAATTTCTCCTTTAAACAACAATGTATTCTTTTCCTTTAAAAAAGAAAGGAAAAGGGGCAGCTAAGTGGCTCAGTGGATTGAGAGCCAGGCCTAGAGATGGGAGGTCCTGGATTCAAATCTGGCCTCAGACACTTCCCAGCTGTGTAACCCTGGGCAAGTCACTTAACCCCCATTGCTTAGCCCTTACCGCTCTTCCACCTTGGAATAAGTGCACAGTATTGATTCTAAGATGGAAGGTAAGGGTTTAAAAAAGAAATAAATAAAAGGAAAATAAAAAATTAATATATGCGTAGTCTTTTTTTTTTTATGTTGCTATTATTTCTCAATGTTCCTCCATAGAATACTCTCTTGTAACACTATGCAGTTAACCAAAACAAACATGTTGGTTAATGATGGCTTATGGCACATACCTCTTTAGGAACTTGAAGACTACTACTTCTGTACTGAGAACAGAGAGGAATGTTTTCATCATCAGTCTTCTGTTGCACTGGACAGAGCCAAATTCTCATGGATTTTATTCTAGTTTCCTTCACCTGCCTGTGGTCATCATATATAATAGGCTCCTGGTTTTCCTTATTGCACTTTATACCACATTATAAAAATCTTCCCAAGTTTCTCAGAATTCTTTGTATTGATCATTTCTTACGGTTTCATTACTTTCTATGCCACAATTTGTTTAGAAGCATGCTCCTATTGCTTTAGGCAGCTAGAGGGTGCTGTGGATGGAACACTAGACACAGAGTCAGGAAGACCCATATTTAAATCCAGGCTCTGACACTTTTAGCTATATGACCCTGGTCAAGTCCCCTAACTTCAGTTTGCCTCAATTTCTTCAACTGTAAAATGGGGATGATAATAGCAATCAACCTCCCAGGATTGTTGTGAGGATCAAATGGGATAATATTTTCTTTTAGATTTTATTTAATTGATTAATTAAGAAAATTTTTCCATGGTTACATGATTCATGTTCTTTCTTTCCCCTCCTCCCACCCCCCTCCTATATTCAATGCATAATTCCACTGGGTTTTAGATTTGTCATTGATAGAGAGCTCATATTATTGATATTTGCACTAGGGTGATTGTTTAGACCAGGGGTTAGCAACCTTTTTGGCCATGAGAGCCATAAACGCCACATTTTTAAAAATGTAATTTCTTAAGAGCCGTACAGTGCTCACAGTGCGCTCCTGTAACAGCGCCTGAAAAAAAATTGACTTTATGGCTCCTGCAGAAAGAGCCATATCTAGCCCTCAAAAGAGCCAGATATGACTCGAGAGCCATACATTGCCAACCCCTGGTTTAGAGTCTACATGAGATAATATTTTTAAAGCATTTTGCAAACCTTAAAGCTATTTGTATTACTCCTAATAATCGATATATGTCATAAGGGTGATTTAAGTATTTGAAGGTTCTATGCAATGTTTAAAGTATCACAAATGCTTAGCAAGTACTGCCCGGTAACCAAATAATGTTTCCTTTCATTGTTCTAAAACACCATATCTCTAGAATATTGCAGAGAATTCCCCTCTCTTACCAGTTTATCACTTCTAGCTTTTAAGTCAGATTTATTATTTATCACATGGTCAGCAAAGCTAATTATTCCAGATGCTTTGGTTTATCAAAGACTCAGCATCATCTTGCTGATGTTCCAGGCAGGTCAAATCACTGCCACCTGCTCCTCTCAGAACCAGATAGAAGCAGTCAAACGAATCAATCAATAAACTTTTATTCAGCATCTACTATGTGCCAGGGGCAGCTAAGTAGTGCAATGTATAGAGAGCTAGACTTGGAGTCAGGAAGAATCTGGCTTCAAAGACTTATCAGCTGTGTGAACCTGGGCAAGTCATTTAACTCTGCCTGAGTTTCCTCAACTTTCAAATGAGCAATATCGTTGCCAAGAAAATCTGACATGGGGTCACAAAGAGACAGACATGACTGAAATGACTGAAAAACAACAAAAGCCTACATGCCAGAGACTACTAAATGCTGAGGATATAAAAAGAGGTGAAAGACAATCCCTAACCTCAAGGAGCTTACATTCTAAAGGGGACCTTAAGCCCCAGAGCTCCAAGAATAGTAGTATCCCCTAGATCAGTGATGGGCCAACTATGGCCCACAGGCCAGATGCAGCCCCCTGAAATGTTCTATCCCACCACACGACATTATTCCTAATCTGATAAATACAATGAGTAGGATACAATACAATAAAACTTTGAAAGAGTTGCCTTAGAAACAGACTGACAGATGAGCATTTCCTTTCCTTTGGCCCCCTCTTTAAAAAGTTTGCCCAACACTGCCCTAGACCACCCACTATCCCTATCCTCACAGCCATTATCTAGGCAAGCAATCTTTATGGAAATGAGATTTGGCATTTGCATTTGAAATTGCAAGAGCCCAAATTTCCTCAGCATCCCCAAATACTGAAGACACTGAAAGAATGTTCTCTCTACCATGTTGTTGGCATTACCAAATGGTTCAACATCAGAAATGGATATGCTTTTATTAGTAGAACTATAATGAAAGAAAATGTATTACCATCTAATTGGCCTCTCTATCCAAAAGACCATAGGCCCTTTCCATCTGACTTTAAGAAAATCTTCTTTGTATGTTATCTCCTCTCATTAGAATGTGAGCTTTTTGAGGAAAGGGATTGTTTTTTTCTATTTGTATCCCCAGAATTTAGCACAGTACTTTGCACATAGAAAACACTTTTTTAAAATGCTTTATGAATACCCTCATTCATTCATTTTCTTGGGAAATACTAAAGTTGTTTTAGGACACTGAAAAGGTTTGAATTAATAGGGAAGAATTATAGTCTTTCCAAATCATGTAAAATTCTCTTATCAAATAATCAAGGGACATGAATGTTGCACATAGAACAAATCTCTCAAGAAGCAACAGGATATAGTGGAAAGGATGCTAGATTTGGAATTAGATAACCTAAGTTCAGTTTCAGGCTATCACTTACTAAAGTGCCCTTGGGCAGTTCACTTTACCTACAGTAGTGATAGCAAGCCTTTTGGGGAGAGGGTGATGTGAGAAATGTCCTTAGGAGCCTAGCTGTGTGACCCTGGGCAAGTCACTTAAGCCCCATTGCCTACCCCTTACCACTTTTCTGCCCTTTCTTCCAGGACGGAAAGTAAGGGTTTAAAAAAAAAAAAAAAGAAAAAGAAATGTCCTCAGATGCCTGTGGGGTTGGGGGGAGGTCCCACATCCCTCTGGCTTTCTAGCAATGAACTCTGGGGAACTCTGTGCTGGGGTGATGGTACGTGTGTCCATAGAGAGGATTCTGAGTGCCCCCTCTGGCATGTGTGCCATAGGTTCACCAGGGACCTAGAGCTTTCCTCTATAAAATGAATCCAAGGTGTATTGATCAGTCTGCTAATAATTTTTTCCTAAGTTGCGAGCCAAGCCATGATCTATACACAACAAACTATGAAGTCTAAGCACACATTAACAGAGTTTAATGTTATAAATAAATAAAATTCACGCCTTAATCTTTTACATTTAATTGATATGTATATTATGGAAGTATATTTCAAAAACTCCTGTTAAGCCATATCAGAAGACAACTGACTACACCAGTTTCAACATCATTCTTTCTCTCCAAGCTAGAAATGGCTTAATTATAGTTTTAATTATAATTTTAAAAATTGTTTTTGGCAGATCGTGCCTGAACACAGAGTATTATACTTTCTCTTCATCAAGTTGATTTGATTGGCTAAAGTTAACCTTACTTTATATGGGCAACTCAATTTTTTACATTTTGTTGTATTGCATTGCTAATTTTCCAGTAGATAGAATCAATATTAATGTCCATCTTCCATGAGAGAGTGTACAGTGTACAGTGTACATCATCACATATGCCTAGACACTAACATATGGTAAGACAAAGTTCCTGGATCTGATTATCCCAAAGCCCTAATTCTTTGTGCTCTTCCCTAATTTCCACAATGCTTTTAGGCAAATGCTATTAATTTTTTTTCTCCTATCTAAGGGATACTTAGAAAGAACTTTCAGATTGTTTCTTCTCTCTACTTCTGACCCTGAGTGACTTGTATGCCAAAAGAGGTCTAGGAAGAAATTTGGGGCATGCTATGCTATGGATGGCCTAACTGATTTAGGAATACCATATTTTAAGGATGGATGTTATTATTATCCCTATTTGATAGCCAAGAAAACTAAAGCAGATAAGAGTTAACTGACTTGCCCATGGTCACACAGCTAGGAAGTATAGGAGATAGGATTTAAACCCAGGTCTTCCTGATTCCAGGCCCAGCACTCTATCCACTGAACAACCTACCTGCCGAAGAAAAGGATATAAACATGAACATTCAAACTAACAAAGTAGCTGACCAGGGTTTCAAATATGCTGGTAGAAAAAAAAAAGTGAAATTTATGGAAGAATGAGAAAAATATTGGCTCTGGACTCAAAGGACTAGAATTCAAATTCCATCCCAAATGCAGTCTACCTATGTGTCTATAGAAGTCTTAACTTTCCTGGGCCTCAGTTTCTTCATATGTAAAATGAATGGTTTAGAATAAATAGTCTCTGAGAGTCCTCCCAACTCTCTACATATTATATTGTGACTCTGTAGGAGCTCCTGAAAATAAGTATGATATACAAGAAAGAGTACTGGATCTAATGTGAGAGGACCTGGGTTCAAATCCTGTTTCTGATGCTGCTTCGTGTATAATTTTGAGCAAGTCACTTAATTTCTCTGTTTCCTCATTTTAAAAAATGGGGAGGGATGTGTGTGTGTGTGTGTGTGTGTGTGTGTGTGTGTGTGTGTGTGTATTAGATAGCCTCTGAGATTTCTTCCAGCTCTAGTTCTATTTGTAGTTGCAACTGAGACCACCAAACTCTCTCTATCCCCAATATAAAAGTATCGAATTAGGTTTACTTTCCAATAGCTTTTTAAAAATATTTTATTTTTTACCATTAGATATAAAAATAAATTTTTATATTAGTTGTTTGTTTTCTTTAATTTTGAGTTCCAACTTCCCCTGCCCTCCCCCACTTTGAGAAGGCAAGCAATTTGATATAGGTTACATATCTGTAATTATGTAAAACATATTTCCAAATTAGTCATGTTATGAAAGAAAACATAGACTAAAAAAAGCACACACAATTAGATTCAATCATTTTTCTCTGGAGGTAGCTCATAAGTCCTTTAGAATTGTTTTGGATCTTTGTATTATTGAGACATAACTAAGTCATTCACAGTTAGTCATCCTATAATATCGTTGTTACTATGTACAATGTTCTCCTGATTCTGCTTCACTTTGTATCATTCATGTAAGACTTTCCAGGTTTTTCTGAAATCCTTCTCCTCATCATTTCTTATACAACAACAGAATTCCACTGCAATTATATATCATAATTTGTTCAGCCTCTCCCCAGTTGACAGGCACCCCCTGAATTTCCAGTTCTTTGCCACCACAAAAAGAGCTGCTATTAATATTTTTTAACATATAGGTCCTTTTCCTTTTTTAAAATATCTCTTTGGAATCCAGATCTAGTAGTGGTATTGCTGGATCAAAGTGTATGCAGTGTATGCATAGCACTTTGGGCATAGTTCCAAATTACTCTTTAGAATAGTTGGAGTAGTTAACAATGCAGCACCTCTGGTGTAATCGTTTGCTTAGCCCTTTACAGGACTGCTTGTCCACCTTTGGTGTTTGTTTACCTTTCACCAGACTCTTACTTGTAGCTCCAAGAAGTTGAAGAATACAGAGTAACCACACACTGGAAAAATTTTCTCAGCAGACAGACTAAACCAGGATTAAGGTCAAACACATCTATAAATTAGGTGGATGTCTACCCCAGGCATTCAAAGATTTCCCTCAGTAGCATGGGCAGATGAGAACAATTTGTTCCAACAGTTATGAAGGCACATGAAGCAGGCTCTTTGGAGCACTTAGATCATGGTCAGAACTGCTGGGTTTATACCCCAAAGAGATAATAAGGAAAAAGACTTTTAGAACAATATTTATAACTGGACTCTTTGTGGTGGCAAAAAATTGGAAAATGAGGAAAAGCCCTTCAATTGGGGAATGGCTGAACAAATTGTGGTATCTGTTAATGATGGAATACTATTGTGCTCAAAGGAATAAGGAAATGGAGGGATTCCATGTGAACTGGAACGACCTCCAGGAATTGATGCAGAGTGAAAGGAGCAGAACCAGGAGAACACTGAACACAGAGATGGATATACTGTGGCACAATCGAATGTAATGGACTTCTGTACTAGCAGCAATGCAATGATCCAGGACAATTCTGAAGGACTTATGAGAAAGAACACTATTTACATCCAGAGAAAGAACTGTGGGAGCAGAAACACAGAAGAAAAACAATTGCTTGATCACATGGGTTGATGGGGATATGATTGAGGATTTAGACTCTAAGCGATCACCCTAATGCAAATATTAATAATATGGAAATAGGTCTTGATCAATGACACAAGTAAAACCCAGTGGAACTGCTCGTTGGCTACAGGAGGGGGTTGGGAAGAGGGGAGGGAAAGAACATGAATCATGTAACCATGGAAAAATATTCTAAACTAATTAATTTTTTTTCCAAACAAAAATATTAAATAAAATAGACCATGGTCAGACATTAAGATGCCAACATCATCCACTACATCCAGGACCATCACTAGTTGTCTTGACTTTTGTCTTGCCACTGCACTTTGATGACTGGAAGAAAGAGTGAGGCTGATGACTTTGTGCAGCTGTGCCTCATTTAAATTCGATTTAAGTACCAAGTCAAGATATCAACCTGTGATGTCATTGGTCTTCTTCAAAAAGGACGAAGAGATATAGTTTCAAGACCAAGCCTTCAAATAGGTCTCTCTTTTCTGTCTGCTAATGGTTGGAATTCTTCAAACAAAGGAAATAAAACCCTGGAAGGAGTAACAGATCAACTGAAACTATGGAATAGTGAACTGTAACAGATCTTAATTTAGTCTGATAACTATTGATTCAAGATTCTTCTTTCACAATGTTTCTCAATTCTAGACTTCCTTGCCATTTTCCAGTGGCACCACCACTGATCCTTCTTCCTTCATGTCTAATTACAATATTATCTCTCCCTTATCCAATTTGTCTCACACAAAGCCTTACACAGAGAATTTGATTTATAAGTGTGTTGACGATGATGAGAAAGGAATTTTGAAACCACATGTTCAGTTTTGCACTTGTCATTATACATGATCAGATAATTAACTGATATTCTTACATTGTTTACATTTCAAACAGTTGAACCCCTTTTATAACAAGTTTTTTTTGTTATTTTTTTTAAACCCTTACCTTCCATCTTGGAGTCAATACTGTGTATTGGCTCCAAGGCAGAAGAGTGGTAAGGGTAGGCAATGGGGCTCAAGTGATTTGCCCAGGGTCACACAGCTGGGAAGTGTCTGAGGCCAGACTTGAACCTAGGACCTCCTGTCTCTAGGCCTGGCTCTCACTCCACTGAGCTACCCAGCTGCCCCTAGCAAGTTTTTTTCTAATTGCAGAAAAGATAAGAAATCTCTTCAAGAAAATTAGAGAATTCAAGGGAATATTTCATGCAAAAATGGGCATGATAAAAGACAAAAATGGTAGGGACTTAAGGTACTTCTAAAGTTATCTAAATATTAAGAAGAGGTGGCAAGAATAACAGAAGAACTATACAAGAAAGATTTTAACATCACAGATAACCACAATGGTGTAGTTACTGATCAAAGCCAGATATCCTGGAGAATAAAGTCAAACATGTCTTGGGAAGCATTGCTAATAATAAAACTAGTAGAGATGATGAAATTCTAGCCAAGATATTTAAAATCCTAAAAGATGGCACTGTTAATGTGCTGCATTCAATATGCCAGAAAATTTGGAAAACCCAACAGTGGTCACTAGATTGGAAAAATCAGTTTATGTTCCAATCCTATGGAGAGTGAATCAAACTCTCTTTGTCTATCAATCAGCAACTTTTAAGTTAATCAATCAAAAACTTAAGTGCTCCTACTTAGTTCCTTACCAGTCACTAAGTATGAGAGTTCACAAGTCACTTGCTAGAATGGGTGACAACTCCAGAGGCTACTGCCACCCTGCCTTGGGCAGTGCTAGGCAAATTGAAAGTCTGGATTGGTTCCTGTAAAGTGGGGGGGTGACAGGACATGATGTGGAGAAAAGTGCTTTAAAAAGGCCAGACTGAGGACTGATGCATTCTCTCTGCTTTGGTGAGCTGAACTAGAGGAGGAGATTCTTTCCCTGGATCCTGCCTCTACTTGTGGTGGTGAGTGGAGTGGTTCCTTCCTTGGTTCTTCAGTGAGGATACCCTTTCTGCTTGTTGGAACTTCAGTGGGACACTCCCATCAGTGTGAGTTCTGGTGAGATTTTTGGCGGTCTTAGCCTTGTGTGCACTGAAGGTTCTAGGTGGATTCTTCAGTGTCTCCTGGCTCTTTAGATTTCAGCTTCCTAATTAGGACTTTGGATTCTTGTGAGATTCGCTTTTGGATTCCCATTTGTGGTCTGGAGACATTAGGATTAAACTCAGGGTATTTGTAGTTAGACAGTACTTTCTGTCTTTTTACCTACATTTTTCTACCTTCACTCTTTCAACCTCTTTGTAAATAAAGCTGCTAAAAGTCATTTTTGACTTAAACTGTAATATGTTTTAATCTGCAACCACAATATTACTTTAGAATTCTCATATTTAGCATAAAACCTAAATTTAAATTCTTACAATCCTAAAGAAGGATGATGCCAATGGAATATTCAAATTACTGAACAATTGCGTTCATTTCACACACCAGCAAGGTTATGCTTAAGATTCCACAAGCTAGACTTCAAGTGGGCTGAGAATTATAAGAAGTGCAGGCTGATTTCAAAGAGGTAAAGGAACTAGAGGACAAAATGTCATCAACATTCCCTGGATTATAAAGAAAGCAAAGGTGGTGAATAAAAACATGTGCTCCTGCTTTATTAACTACACTAAAGCCTTTGACTGTGTGGATTACAACAAAATGTGTCAAGTCTTCAAAGAGATGAGAATACCAGATCATTTTACTTATCTCCTCTGGAACCAATATGTAGGACAAGAAGCAGCAGTTAGAACTGAACATGGAATAACCGAACAGTTTAAAATCAGAAAAGGAATACAACAAGACTATATAGAGTCACTTTATTCATTTAACTTATATGCAGAGTACATCATGCATGATGGCAGATTGGATGAATCAAAAGCTCAAATTAAGGTTGCCAGAAGAAATATCAACAATCTTCTAAACTTTTTTTCTCCAAATCCTGTAATTCTCTTTAAAATAACTGATCTTCAAATATGTTAGACTTAGCTGCTCTCCAGGACAATTCTGGAGGACTTATGAAAAAAGAATGCTATCCACCTCCAAAGAAAGAACAGTTAAAGTAGGAATGCAGATGAAAGCATATGATTTTTCACTTGTTTATTTGGGTAAATGTTTTGGGGCTTTGGTTTTATAAGATTATTTGCTTATAAAAATGAATAATATGGAAATATATTTTGTGTGATAATATACGTAAAACCCAGATTGAATTGCTTCCCAACTTGGATCATGTAACTTCGGAAACCTTATGTGGAAATTTGTCATTACATGTAATTGGTGAAAAAAATTAATTAACTGATCTTATTGATTCCTACACATCAAACTAACACCTTTACAAAGATGACTCCCAAGCCTTACCCTCACTTCCCTCTTGAGGCCATCTTACATTTCCAGCTGACTTATCTACCTGGATATCCTACCACTCTTTCAAATTCAAAATGTCTAAAACCTAATCCCTTTTTCTAATTTCCTTTTTTTTCTGTTAATATGATTTTCCAAGTCAGGTGCCAAACACCAACATTATCTTTATCTCTTTTTTTTCCTCCATTGTTGGCCCTATTCAATCAGTTGCCAACATGTAACTTCTGGGTTGTTTTTTTGTTTTTACCCCACTTAGAATAATCTTTCTCTTCCAACATGTTAGCTATCTAGGATCTGGAAACAAGTTCTGCTGTTCCCCTTTACATTGCTTCCTTTCTAACTCTGTCCTCTTTCAACCAGTATTTGATTTTGGATGCTTTTAGGCTGACAATTTCCACTTTCAGAGCTTATTGGTATGATTACAAGCATCCTCAATAGCGGGAAACAATTAAGCTCTTCTGCTCAATAAAACAACTGTATCTGACCCAAGACATACTTCAGATACCCTGAAGCATAAATAGGCTTAATATTTCATAATGTAATCTCAGGCAACAAATATGAGAAAAGCCTGAAGCGTGGGCTCAAGATTTACATAACATAATTTCAGATGACAAATCTGGGAAAGGTCTCTTCTGATTCCATCATGAATTCTATTCTTCTGTAATGGCTTAAAGACATTCATGTCCAAGGTTCTAGGTAACACCTTTGAATATATTCCTTCCCAGTGCAATTTTGTAGCTCAGCTCAATTTGATGGCTTGGGGGTTAGTCCTAGTACCCTTCACTTGACTAGCAAAATCACATGGACTTCCCTTAAACATGCCAATTTAAAAGACCTATTTCTTTACTATTAACTGGTCCACCTTGTGCAGATTCTTTAAATTGCTACTACCCTAATTTAAACAGTCCATTAGGGAAGGCCTGAGAAGCCAGGGTGCTGGGATTCAAGGAGGGGGTGAGATAAAGGGGTTTGGACTTGGAAGGAACTGAATTAAATTCTAAACCAAATCTCCTTCCTTAGAGACTAAAGTGATAAAAGGGAAGATTTTGCTGCCTCCAAGTGTTGGGAAGGGGAAATGTTTGTATAGTTGTTACATCTTTAAGTAAATATTCCTTTGTAAAAGCTCATCTGACTGTTAAATGGTTACATGGAACTGGGCTGTAAAATCCTGTAAAATTGGGGAAATACAATCAGTGTGGGTTTGAGTCAATGGTAAAGAAAGACTAGATATCTCTATATCCCTAAAAGAATGCCAGAGAACCCTAGGGGAATTGTGAAACACTGTAAGTCTGGCCTTCAGGCAGGGTAGTAACTGTTAGAGATATCTTTTGTTTTAATTTCATCTACATTTTCTCCTTATCTCCTATTCACAGAGAGTCATCCTTTGTAACAAAGAATACAAGAGAGGGAGAGAAAGCAGTTTACTCAGACTAAGGACTGTAATGATAAAGTCTGACATGTGTAATATCCCAAAACCATAGTCTTTCACCTTTTTAAAAAACAGAAGGGAGGAGGAGAGAGTCCTTTCTCCTACTTCTTTTTTGGTGTTAAGCTTGTCACTATAATTTCATGGTATTTGTTTTCCTTTTTGTTTTTGTTTTTTTTCTAATTTTTGTCAGTTATATGTAGAAAAAATTTTTGGCAATTGTTTTCTGACATTTTAGAATTCAGATGTTTGGCTCCCTCCCCTCTTCCTCCCTACTCCCTGAGGCAATGAATAGTCTCATGTAGGTTATACTCATACTTTCCTATAATACATCATTCATACAATAGAAATCTCATGAAGAAAATGTTGTAGAAAATGGCATGCTTTGATATGCACTTAGACTCTTAACAATTCCTTCTTTGGCTGTGGAAAGCATTTTAATCATGAGTCCCTGGTAGTTATCTTGGAGACTTGCTTTGCTGATAATGGTTTAGTCCTTCACAGTTGATCACTGTATAACATTTCTGTTACTGTATACATTGTCCTCCTAGTTCTGCTCACTTCACTTTGTATCAGTGACATTTGTTTTCAACTGTTTTGCTATAGTTTTTCTTTCAATTATCTCACTGCAGTCATTGTGTACGTTATTTTCCTGATATTTCATTTTGCATCAGTTTATTTGAATCTTCTCATGTTTCCCTGTTTTCATTATAATAGTTAGCATTTATACTAAACTTTAAGATTTGCAAAACACTTTAAAAAACATTTTTTAAAAAAACATGTTTCATTTATTTCTTTACAACAACCCTGGTTGATGGGTGCTATTAACCCCATTCGACAAATGAGGAACCTAAAGAAGGCTACATTACACGGTCACATAGCTAATAAGTGACTGAGGCAAGTTTTTAATTCTGGTCCTCTTAACTCCAACTTTGTTACAAGCACAATTTGTTTAGTCATTTCCCAATCAATGTATACATTGATTGGGAAATGACTAAACAAATAATAAATAAACTTATTTCCAGTTCAAAAAGTATTGTTATAAACATTTTGGTATTCATGGTACCTTTCTTTTTTATATTAACTTCTTTGAAATAAATTCCCAAGAATTTCTGTCAAAGGTTATGGACATTTTAGTCACTTCCTTCAACTTAATTCCAAATTGTTTTCCAGAATTATTGGACCAATTCATAGTTCCACCAATAATACATTCTGCAGTCTAACACTGATAACTCCTTTCTTTCACCATCTTTGTTAATTTGCTAGGTATGAAATAAAATCTCAGAATTGTTCAGGTTTGCATATTTCTTATTAGCAATTTTGAACTTGGTTGTTCATAGTTTATAATTATTTTTATAATTATTTGTTTACATTCTTTGATCACTTATCTATTGGAGAATAATTTTTAGCTGTATGTTGCTATATAGCATGAATATGAAATCCTATTTGAGATATGATACACTTTTTCCCAATTGAATACCTCCTTACTTTCCGATTGCATTACTTTTATTCATGCAAATGCTTTTTCAATTTCTAGTTATTGAAATTATCTATTTTTTCTTTCATAGTTTTCTTTTATTCCTTGTTTGTTTAATAATTCACCTGATAGGCAGAGCTGAGAGAGGTTCTCTTCTGTTTTTCTCATGGTATGATTTTTAATACCTACTTCACATATCTATTTTGAACTTATTGTGGTATATGATATAAGATAGTGCTCTAAATCTAATTTCTACCTCACTGCTTTCTAGTTTTCTTAGCAATTCTTATCAGATAGAAAGATTTTTTCCTAAGAAACATTTTCAAATTTATTGAATCTGTTTTATGCATCAAGTTTACTGACCATCGAGGTTTTGAGTTAAGGTGTTTTTCATTTGTCTAGACTATTCCGTTGATCTATCTGTCTATATTAATCAGTACAAAATAGTTTTAATGATCACTGCTTTATAATGTAGTTTGATTTACTATTTTCCCTTTATTCCTACTATTTTCCTTGATATTGTAAGTAGTTTTTTTCTCTGAATGAAATTAAATTATTACTTTTTCTAGTTCTGTAAAGTATTTCCTTGGCAGTTTGATTATTATATAACTTAATCTATAAATTATCTATATTCATACTGTAATTTTTATGATATCGGTATAATCTACCCATTACTCCTGAATAACACTCATTATTTAAATTGTTCTTTATTTCTTTAAGTAACATTGTGAAATTTTATGTATGCAGACACTAAGAGTGTTTGCTAGTTTGACTCCCAGATATTTTATGTATTCTGTATTTGAGTGGGACTTCCCTCTCTATTATTTTATCCTGGATTTTGTTAACATCATAAAGAAATGCTATTAATTTTTATGACTTATTCTATAACCTGCTACTTTACTGAAACTAATTGTATTAATTAGGGTCCGATTTCCTAGAATTTTATACATAAAACATCATGTCATCAACAAATTTTCGTTACTTCTTTGCCTATCTTGATGCCTCTGATTTCTTTACTTCTATTGATGACATTTCTTGAATTATGACAAACAATAGCAGGCAAAAGGAGTACATTTCCTTTACTAGACAGCTAAGAAGAAAGACTAACTTACCCTTCTTTTGTGAATAAGTTAAAATTTAGTGTAGGATAAGATAAGAATAGGTTTTTGGGGAATTTATTTTTTTTTATTTAATAATATTTATTTTTTAGAAAAGTTAACATGGTTACATGATTCATGCTCTTACTTTCCCCTTCACACCCCGACTCCCCCCCCACCCCATAGCCCATGCGCATTTCCACTGGTTTTAACATGTGTCATTGATCAAGACCTATTGTTGATAGTTGCATTGGTGTATTAGTTTCGAGTCTACATCCAATTTTGGGGGAATTTAGAAAGAGAGGTAGATAGAGTAGCTCCAACTTTGTTGGAGACTGAAGAGATCCTTGCACATCAGAGGGTTTGGGGCTATTAGGTAAGATTTATTAGCTTAGGGATTAATATATTCTTTTCCACTTACTTCATTTTCCTATCCCTTTTCCTTAATTTTTTATCATAATAAACATATTTTTACACATTCCTGACTATGCCAGAATTTTTAAGACTTTTACAGAGAAGCCATCTTGTTTCAACAGTCATAACATACAATCTATCCTTCAGGACAAACTATAGTTATACCACACTATACAAATTATCTAGTAAGGAGTAGTAACTACTTACAATGGTCATTACCTAAATTTGTGACTCTGGGAAAGTCACTTAACCCTAATTGCCTAGCCCTTATTGCTCTTCTGCCTGGAGACTAATACACAATATTGATTCTAATATGGCAAGGGTATTTTTTAAGAAAGTACATGATGGAGAGTAAAGTATAAGACTAGTAAGGTAGAAGAGAGCTAGTTTTGCTCCTTTGTTCTTGTCCCCAGAAGCATTAATTATGTGAATCTGAAGGGAGTTCCCCACATAGCTTTTCTGTTATTTTAGGGAGTAAAATCCCTGAAATAATGCTGTATGAACAGATGCAAACTGATACTCAGAGATATTACAAGGTGAAAAGGTATTTCAAATCTCAAATCAAATAGTTATCTGGGACCAGAGACTTGGATCACCAACATAAGGGAGTCAAAAATTTTAGACTTAATCTTAGCCTGAGAGTATCTTCTAGATTTTGCTGACTCTCATGGTTTTAGGCTAAGCAGATGAAAAAAAGCTTAAGTAACCTTTTGAAGGGTGTTATGAGGGTAATTTGAGGAAAGGTGTTTGGGATAAGGGAATTGAAAGGAGGATGTTGGAGACTTGGTAAGTGGATAAATTAGGCTACAGGTAGGCTGGGATTAAAGGAGATTCAAGGTATAATAGGACTGAAGTCAGGAGTATAACACAGAAGGGAAACAGAGATCTTTTTGGGAGAAGAGAAATTAAACTAAACAAACTAATATAGCAGGCTTACAGACTGGGACTTAGACTTAAACACAAGCTGAAGGAAATAGACTAGACTGAAATTAACAAACAGGCTTTAGTTAATTTCACAGGAAGGGACCTATTTTGAAGTAACACCTTCCTTCAAGATGGATGCCCAGCTTCCCTCTAAGTCCAGAGTATGTTGTCTCTTTCCCTCTTCTTCCTTCTTGATAACTAACAGACAAATTACACTAAATAGGACTATTGAAACACAAAGGGGTTTATTTGTTTGAAGGATGTTTAAAAGGAAGGTGGATTAAAGGAAAGCCCTATCAGTTATCTCAGGAACCTCAGGTGGGGGAAGGAAAGTGAAGATGGAATCTGAATAAGGACCTGCCTTACTCAGTTTTACAAAATGCTATTTAAAGGGAATAAAAGATGGTTTGATTAAATTATAAATAATGCTGTCAATTAGATAACTCTTCACAGATTTAACTCCTCTCTAATTACTCTCCTTATAAACTCCACAGCCACTAAGGTAAGGGAGGGAAGGCAGGGTGGTATTAGGAAAGGAAGATATAAAGGGTCTATCTAAAATAATAATTTCTTAAGTAAATATATCAATGCTAGGCTAAATTTCAATATTGAAGCTAGATAATCTAAGAGCTCGCTCATTGACTTCCTCCCTCCACGGAAGATCCAGTCAACTGCCTCTCTCCTCAAGATTCTAAAAGCCCAACTGCTTTTGGAACTCAGCCAAAGCTAGAAAAAAAAACTATATCCCCCAATTCTGTATACTACAAGGGAGGTTTACTATCTTAGATAGGGTGGATTGGAGTGAGGAAAGGAATACAGCTATATAGCAGAGGGCTGTGATAGTCCTAAATCATTGAAGACCAGCAGACAGAAGCCAAATGAGCACTGCACCTAGAGACCAGTAGCAATAACAACCCAGAGGAGGTAATACAATGTCTAGCAAAGAAGGAAGCCAAGATACCTAGTAGAGAAGATGATTTCATCACAGGATAGCAAGGGCTCTGCATCATTAGAGCTGTGAATTCTGATGATATTTTAACCCTTTTTGCTTCAGTTTCCTCATCTATAAAATGAACTGGAAAAGGAAATGGCAAACCACTCCAGAATCTTTGCCAAGAAAACTCCAAATGGGGCCTCAAAGCATTGGACATAACTGAACAACTAGAATTCCCTCCCTGTTTGTGCTCTGTTCCCTTTGTGAGTGCCTCTGTCTGTGTATACTCTCTGACTGGCAATGTGGCATATTCTAATCCTTTCCTCCAATATAGCTTGTGAATATAGAACAGTGATGGCGAACCTTTTAGAGACTGTGTGCTGTGCCCTACCACCCCTTACCCCACACAAGGGTGGGAGAAAACACTCCCATTGGGCTGCTGGGTAATGGGGCAGGTGAAGTGAGGAATATCCTCAGTGTAGATGAAGAGGGGAAGGGGGAGTAACCTGAGGGCTCTGCTCCCCTCCAGCTCTGCCACCTATGAGCTGCCCATCTTACCCCTGTGTACTCCCGTTGGGCTGCTGGGCAGAGATTATAGAAAAATATCCGGCACAATGGAGGGGGCAGGGGAGCAGCTGTGTCTGGGTCCCTCTAGCTTTCTAGTAATGAACTCTGGGGGAAGGAGAGCACATGTGCCCACAGAGAGCACTCTGAGTGCCATCTTTGGCACCCATGCCATAGGTTCACCATCACTGATATAGGAAGATCTTTTGGGATATTTAATTTACTATTCTTTTTGGTAAAATTTATCTTTTGTTTTGAACTATCATATCCTTTTTGGTTAGCTTAAACCTGTAAAAAAAAAACTGTTAGTGGGAACTTGCTAACTATGGTTTTGAGTAGATGCTGATTTGTGAAGACCTCAAACCTCTGTGGGAGGGGGAGTGTGGAGATCTCCTTGTTCATGTTGATCCAATCAACCCATTATCTTCCTGAGTGTCAGATCCTGCCTGACAGATGAGGGAGAGAAGACATTAGAAACCGAGAAAGAATCAAGGAGTATTTTAATGTATTCTTCACAGAATGAGCATGCATGCTAGAATCCCTCTCCTAGGGAGAAGAGTCCATTAGATACATAAATTAGCCAGTTTTTACTGTCCAAAATATAAGGAAGAGGAAAAAAAGGGAAAAAACAAGATTATTGCTTGAGGAGCAGGGTGTAACAGCAAATTCTTGATAGTAACTCCATGGAGTGACTTTTGGGGTCTCAAGAAGGTAGGCTGATAACAGTTATCTTATCTGGAGTCCTTCCTGGTTTAGTTTAGAGCCACAAAGGATTATTGTTATGTGTCAGAAACTCCTGGAAAAATGGAGGCTTGAGCAAATCCAACTAAATATTATACTCAGCATATCTTTCACTTTCTCACTCCCATGCTTAAAAGCCATCAATGATTTCCAAATTCCTCAAGGATAAACTCAAAATTCCTTTGGAATTTTAGACAATGATGCCTCTCAGTGGTTTTTTTAACATTTTTTTGTCATGAATCCCCTTTTTTGGTGATCTCTTGAAGCCTATGGATCTCTACTTAGAATAATGTTTTAAACACATAAAATAAAATGCACAAGATTATAAAGTAAATCAATTTTTATATTGAAATACAGTTATCAAAATACTACAAAAATGAGTTCACAGACTCCAGGTTAAGAATTGAACTCTTTCTTTCCCTTTCTATTCTTCCAGCCTCATATACTCCCTTATACAAATTTATACTCCTAATAAAGTAGTCTACTCACTATTCCTCATGCATAACTCATGCTTTTACACCTTTGAGCCTATACTTAAAATGGTCTAGTTAATTATAATGTTTCTGTCTTCACTCTTATGTGAAATATTACTTAATTTTTAAGATCCATCTCAATTGTTATCTCCTCCATGATCTTCCATAATTGTGTTGTAGTTAAAAAAATATATAGTGGGGAGAGACCCACAGATGTGGATAGTGGTATATCCACTTAGGGATCCCCCTGAATACCCAGATGGGGATTCTAATCTCCAGTTAGTGAGAGTGAAACTGAATCACTTTCTCTCACTGGGCCAGTTGTGAAAATGCCTTGAAGACAATTGTTATAAAAAACAGCACCTCTTTTATTTAAGAGGGGATACAAACTGAGGATCAGAACAAGGGGTCCTTAACTCTAAGGGATCTAGCTAATTACCCACAATCCTCTACATCCCTCACAAGAGGGAGCCTTCTGTTTCCTCTGGCTAACTAGGTATCCCAAAAACTGACTAAGCTAACTATGACCCTCAGTAGTTGGTTTGATTTATTCCCCAAAAGCTGTCTACAAAAACCATTATGAATGAACTCTAATGGCTAAGTTCACCCCAGGGGGTCTGACCCCTGAGGTAAAACCTCAAAACCAATATGATAGGATTTTTTTAGATAAACCCTCTGAAAAGCACAGCAGGTATGGTCAGATCCTTTTCTAGATCTTTCCCAGTTAAATAGAGTACTTCCAAAGATGAATTAGGGGTATACTCCTTCTCCACAGTCAGGTGAGGTAGATGAGCTCCAATAAGCCCACCTTTCCTCCACCATTCCTGGACAGGAAGCCCTTAATCTCCCACAGGAAGTCAAGTCCCTCTAGCAGTTGTCATGTCCAAACTGTTCCTCCTCTGCCTTCTGCCTGCTTTCCCTTGAGTTCCTAATATGTGCCTTAAAGATAGCCTTCCACTTCTTTTAAATCTTATCCTATCTATATCCTTTTCCCATTACATAGTATAATCATTTCTGACACTTTGAAATCCCATTTGAAGTTTTCTTGGCTGAGATAATTGAGTGGTTTACTTTTTCCTTCTCCAATTCATTTAATAGATAAGGAAACTGAGAAAAACAGGCTTAAATGACTTGCATAGGACTACACAGCTAAGAAGTATCTGAGCCAGATTTGAACTCAGGAAGAGGAGCCTTCCTGACTCCTGACCTGTGGCTTTGTAAACCTTGAAAAACACAAAACCACCATAGTTAGAATAAGTCTTAATCAGGATAAGGAAGATAATGCTTTAAGGGCCACCAGGAAGTCATGTGCAAAATACCACACAAAGATAAGCTCTGGGACTCTGGAAACACAGACTCCAGGAAAATGCACCTCAAAGAAGATTTTTCAATGAACTGAGGAACTTTGGGTCTTATATAGGTTTTGAGGAATAAAGAACAGGAAGGACAATTGATTGGCTTACACAGAGACAAGATAGAAGAAGGATTCCAGCCTGCTGCTGGACTACCTGGGAGAGGCCTAGATACAATGGAAGAAACTTCTAAGACAAAAAGGTATGTAATATTTGATTATATCTACTAATTCTATCTAGGTTGAGATCATTGGGTACTTTAAGGTTTATTGTTCAGTCTAAGACTAGGGTCAGTCTAGGACTTCCCTGAAGGCAAGTTCTCAAGGGACTGTAAAAGGAAATTCTTTGTCCCTATTAAAGGAATTTTAGGCATCAGAAAGCACAAGGGAGTAAAAAAAGACCATGAAACAAAATGATTGTGTTTATATCTGTGACTGCTTCCAAAGAAGGTAAACATGTTTAGTTCATTGGGGATAACTAGAAGGGCGTAAATACAGGGAATTAGATCAAAAGGGGCAATCTTTAATTCCCTATACCTGTGGTGGTGAACCTATAGCACACGTGCCAGAGGGGGCACTCTGTGGGCACACCCATTGTCACTCCAGCACAGAGCTCACCAGAGTACATTGCTAGAAAGCCACAGGGATGCGGGGCCAGACTGCTACCCTCCCCCTCTCCACATAGTTTGTAGTTTGGATACTCAGTCTCTAAAAGGTTCACCATCACTGCCCTGGACCATTCTTTTTCTTAAGAAAGAACGGTTAAAATTCTATTAATGGGAACCCTTTTGGGGATTATATAACATAAGTCCCTCTCCTTCACTAGCTTCTTCCAATAATAGTAGTAGTAGTCGTCGTCGTCGTCGTCATTGCTAATATTTCTGTAGCATTTTAATATTTGCAGAAAACATTACAAATAATTATTTCATTTGACACTCAAAACAACTTCAGGGAGATAGGTGCTCTTATTATTCCACTTTTACAGATGAAGAAACTAATGCAGATTGACATTAAGCAATTTGTCCCACATTGCAGTTAGACAATATCTATGGTAGAATTTGAATTTACATATTCCTGAATGCAGCTCCAACACTCTACTGCTTTATTATTCTACTGTATTGCTCATACATTTCTACTTCAATTCCTTGATACTTCAACTGATCACATCAATATAGGTACTGTCTTTAACAATATAGACCCCAACTCATTCATATATCATTTTTTTTTTAAACTCTTGCCTTCGGACTTAGTATCAATTCTAAGACAGAAGAGCAGCAAGGGCTAGGCAATGAAAGTTAAATGACTTGCTCAGCAAGGAAGTATCTGAGGTCAAATTTGAACCTAGGTGTTTCCGATTGGCTTTTAGTACCAGACTTTGGTCTATTTTGCTCTACCAGCTTAGAGTGGAGTGAAAACTCTGAGCTCTAGAATTAGCTACTAACGAACTGACTTAAGGAAAGTAAAAAGTGAAGAAAATTGGAGAAGATTGAGAGTAATCATCGAACCTTTGTGATCTGCCAAATATAAAAATGAAAATAAAAGTAATATGCAATAATTAAAATGCTACATGTAATATTTAGAAACTTGTTTTGAGTAAAAAAAATGTGTTGTGGTTGCCATTTATAAAATTAACTCTTAAGTCACGAGGATGATAGTAGCTTTTAACAATATAATTTAATATAAATATAGTATAAGAAAGAAATAAGGAAGGAAGTAGAAAATTATTTCTTAGCTACCACTCTAAAGTCTGATCCGTAGAATTTCAGCTCACTCCCCAACAAGGTTCTGATCTCCATGTGGAAGTCTGGTAGTCTCTTCGGAGCAAGAGTCTTACCAGCCCATGAGGGTGTCTTCCACTTGAGCCACCAACTCTGAATGGAGTAGAAGAATCAATCCTAGAAAACTCACGCCAAAGATCTTGGTCTCTACAATCTCATCTTTTATGCCCTTTTCTCCACATCATTTCCTGTCTCTCTGAACTGGTCTATCACATCTCAGGAACCAATAAAAGTCTCTCTGACCCGGACCTGTAACCCTTAGTTCTGGGTCATGTTCCTAGGGCTTTTTACCTGTGACCTCTGTTTGGAATGTCCAGCCATGATAATGGAATGAGTCAGATGAGAAGAAAGTTCATGACCTTGGGAGGAAGGGGTTCCCTTTACACAATACTAAGTATTGGGTCTAAAGCAGAAGAATGGTAAGGACTAGGCAATGGGGGTTAAGCGACTTGTGCAGGGTCATACACTTAAGAAGTATCCAAAGCCCGATCTGAACCCAGGACCTCCCATCTCTATGCCTGACTTTCAATTCCCTGAGCCACCTAGCTACCCAAATATATTCTTATTTTATGTGATCCTTGACCAAATCTTTCCATAAACTATCCACAGATTCTCTACCCAATTTTCTGGAGGCATTTATCTTACTATGTCAGTATTTTGTAGATATGAACACATCTAGCAGAAGAAAACCTATTATGCAATACTTTGGGGGATATAGGAGTAGCCCAACTTTATTCCCAGTCATTCACTTACTTGATGATATCCTTCATACCACATCTTGAAGCAAATATTGGTCAAAGATATAGCTACCTTGGAGTGACTTGGTATCTTCCCATTGCCTTTTGGACCACACACAAATTGGATTCTTTTGGAACTCCATAATTTTAAGCCATGGAGAAACACTGAGAAAATGGTGGGGTTTTGCTTCAGAGAGCCACTTAGTATCAATAAAAACTTTGCTTAAATTTCTAAAAGTGATTCAATCTGATTCCTTTCACTATAAGATACATTATTACAAAAGGAAAATCCAATGCAAAGACATAAGGAAAGAATTAAGGCTGGTGAGGAGTGTTAAGGATAACAGAAAGGAGTATTTTCATGGCTATACAAGAGAAAATAGGAGGATAAAAAAGAAATACGACCATTGCTTGAATTAGATAATGACAATGATGAGAATATGTAACTACTCAACTATCAATTTTTATTTTTTTTTTTCAGACAAGGAAAGGATGGACTTGAAAGGATACAACAAAATGGCTCAAATTGAGCTGAAACCCATGGTAAGCCAGCAGACAGTAAGTGAACACTCAGGTACCTGACTTTATGAGGTCATCACCAGATCCAGAAAAACTTCATCCAAGGGTGCTGAGTGAATTGGTAGATGAGATCACTTATCCAATATCAGTCATCTCTGAAAAACTGTAGAAAATAGAAATGCTACAGTATTAGAGAAGATGCTAATCCCAATTTTCAAATCCTTACCTTCCGTCTTGGAGTCAATACCATGTATTGGTTCCAAGGCAGAAGAGTGGTAAGGGTAGGCAATGGGGGTCAAGTGACTTGCCCAGGGTCACACAGCTGGGAAGTGTCTGAGGCCAGATTTGAACCTACCAATTTTCTTTTTTTTTAATTAATTTTTTTAAACAGTAAAAATCTGTCCTCTCTCCCTCCTACTTCTCAATTGAGAAAGAATGGAAAATCTAACCCCTATTATCAGCATAGTTAAATTTAGCATGCTAAATCCATTATCTCTTTATTAGGAGGTAGGTTACATTATGTGTTCTTTGGTTGTTCTGGTTGGTCACAATGATCAGAGTTCCTAAGGCTTTCAAAGTTGGTCATCCATGGGGACAGAATGGACTTTGAGTCACTGAGATCCACTTTGTCAGAATTTTCTCTATCTTTGTCTTAAAGTATATGAAGGGGAAAAAAAGAGATACCCATAGTTTAGTGGACTATAAACTCAATAGGAATGAGTAAAAATGATTTGGCATTCAAAATGGATATGGGAATGAGGGAGGAGTCTAAGATAACCCTGAGGTTATATACCTGAATGAATGAAAGAATTTCTCACTGGTTCAGTATTGGTCCAAACATTCTAAAAAGCAACTCATAACTGTGAAGATGGAATTAACTCTCCCCTCACCTACTTTTAAATTTAATCACCAGAAGGGTATACCCCCTACTTAATACATAAGTGGGGGAGGTCCGCAACCCACATGCTAAAGTGGATGACAGCTCAGAAACAACTGATTGACCCCTGGACAGTCCTAAACAAAGCTAAACTACAATTGTTCCCGTAAAGTGGAGGAAGGCACAGGAAGTGACAAAAAGAAGGGTCTTTAAAAGCGGCTGCAACTTCCTGTGAGGGCAATCTTCAAACTCTTTTGAGGCTTTGGAAGCTGGTGGGGGGCCTTCTTCAGAGTGGACCTGGGACTCTAGCATTTGGATCTTCTCCTTTTGGAGCCACTGCTTGGGTAAGTGAAAAGCTAACTCCTTTCCTGGCTTCTGGAGAAATCAGTCTTCAGAGAAGGCCTCATTGTTACTCACCATCAGGTCCTCCAGCTAAACAGCCCTCCGGCTGAGGGTCCTCTGGTAGAGGGCTAATTAGCCCAGCCTGAGTTGAGCCAGGTACCAGAGAAATATCTAGGGTGATAAGCTAGATTGTTTACTCTACCCTCTTTCACATTTCTCTACTCTTTCCCTTTATTTTGTAAATAAAGCTGCTAAATAAAAGGTCATTTGACTTGAGCTATAATTTCAGCAACCACATTCTCTCATATTTTAGTCAAACCATTCATTTTAACCCTTACATAATTAAGTCTGAAAAAAATCATTAAATTGTATATACCTTTTGACCCAAGTATAGTATTACTAAACCTATTGCCCAAAAAGATAAAAAAAGGAAAAAAGACACACATATTCAAAAATATTTATAGCATTTCTTTTTGTTTTAGCAAAGAATTGAAAACAAAGTGGTTATCTATTAATTAGGGAATGACTGAACAAATTATGGTATGGTAATGAGATATCATCAAGCTTTAAAAAATGATGAAAGGGATAGTTTCAGAGAAACCTGAAAAAGACTTGTATGAACTGATAAAGAGTGACATAATCAGAACTAGGAAAACAATTTAAACAATAATAATATATTGAAGAGGGGGCAGCTGAGTAGCTCAGTGGATTGAGAGTCAGGCCTAGAGGTGGGAGGTCCTAGGTTCAAATCCGGCCTCAGACACTTCCCAGCTGTGTGACCCTGGGCAAGTCACTTGACCCCCATTGCCCACCCTTACCACTCTTCCACCAAGGAGCCAAAACACAGAAGTTAAGGGTTTAAAAATATAAAATAATAATAATAACAATAATAATAATAATAATAATAATAATAATAATAATAATAATATATTGAAGAAAACAACTCTGCAAGATAAGAATTCTAATCAGAGCAGAAACCACACTATGACTCCAGAGGACTGATGATAAAGCACTAGTCACTTCCTGATAGAGGTATGCTAAACAAAAGGTATAAAATGAGAAATACACCTTTGGAAATGGCAAATGTGTGCATATGTTCTGCTTTTCTTGTGTTTTTATTTAGAGGGCAGAGGGGACCTATTGATTGTGCTGACGAAACAAAAGAATAGGCTAAAGAAAAGGTGCCAAAAAAAAAAAAAGAATAGACAGAAGAAAAGGTTATCAAAGCATGTCTGAAAATGCACAAAAGAAAGTTCAGAAAGAAACAGTCAAGAGGCATAGCTCTGAAAGTATCATTTTGAATTTATGGTTTCACAGGTAATTTTTTTCTATGCTGTTTTGCATATGAAAAAAAATTTTTTTCTGGATGTTCATTAAGTCTGAATCCAAAAAAATCTTTAAACTAATGACCCTCAAAAGAAAGAGCAAAGTTTGGAGGAGATATTAAGTTTAGGAAGAAAATAATTAGGTCTGCTGTAGATATACTGAATTTTATATATTTGTATATAATATACTAGATCAAGATGGTTGTTTAGTGATGTTGGACCTTGGAAGAGAGTTTGAAAGAGAAATTAAGGCTGGGTATTGTGTAAATGGGGGCAGCTGGGTGGCTCAGTGGATTGAGAGCCAGGCCTAGAGACTGGAGGTCCTAGGTTCAAGTCCGGCCTCGGACACTTCCAGCTGTGTGACCTTGGGCAAGTCACTTGACCCCTATCACCCACCCTTACCACTCCTGGGCCAAGGACGGTCCCTAGCCCAGAAGAAAAAGGAGGAGGGTTGGGCGTGGGGCTAGCAACCCCACCCTGTAAAAACTACATCTGCTAAAGAAACTGCTACCTAAAGTAGGGGCAGCTGGGCTAGTTCAGTGGATTGAGAGCCAGGCCTAGAGACGAAAGGTCCTAGGTTCAAACCCGGGCTCAGACACTTCCCAGCTGGGTGACCCTGAGCGACTGTGTGTCCCATTGCCTACTGGTTGTGGCCCTATGCTCCTAGAATGGAGTCCCAGGATAAAAAAAAAATGTGTAAATGAAATTAACTCTAGCCCATTCATAGTCAAAAATCTACTTATCCTAGGCATCTAGATTATATCATCCCCACCTTCCTCTGAGGGAGTAGAGATAATTTAATCACATGTGACAATAAGTATCAAATCAAGAACAAGGGACTGCCCTTTGGGCAGTCCAAAATCAGTGTAGAGGCTGCCTTTGGTCCACTTGAATTAGTGGTGGCCCACAGGAAATGAGGAGAGACACTATCTCTTTAAATATGTGGGTTACAACCTGGTAAAGTTAGTTCCGTGAGTTCAGTTAGTTCGGGAGTTCAGGAGTTCCGGCTTTGGATTTGGTGCTGAAGGTGCTCGGCTAAGACCTCAGAATGCTTCCACTCTGAATGGTCACGTGTGTAAGTTAGGCTGACTTCCTAGGCCTACCTTGGCGTTTCTAAACTCTGCCTTAAGTAGGCTTATAGCCTCTCAGATTTCTAAAGTCTTGTAGTCTAAAAACTTGTAACCTAGTTTAATTAGCCTTTTAACCTAAAATCTCCCTCTTACAGTATATAGTTTAAAGTCAAATGTGAATAGTAATAATAATTGAACCTATGGAAGCTAATAAGATCCTGAGAAGTTGCAGAGGGAGAGGAGAGCCCAGGGTAGAGCTTTGGAGGACATCTATATTTGGGGCCACAACATGGAAAATGATCCAGCAAAGGAGCCTAAGAAGTCTGGCTAGTAAAGAACCAGGAGAAAGTCAAGTCACTTGGGGAAGAAAACTATCTGAGAGGAGAGGGCTGTCAATATCATATGCTATCAATGGTCAGAAGGATCAAGATTAAGAAAAGGCCATTTGGATTTAGCAGTTTAGAATATGTTGGTAATCTAAGAGAAAGCAATTATAGTCTGATAGTTGTGTAAATGGAATTAGCTCAAGCCCATTCATAGTCAAAACTCTAGCCCCCAGAGAAAAGGTCATCCCCACCTCCCTTACTGGGGAGGGGAGATGAGTTACCCACCAGGGACAATAAGTAACAAATCAAGAACAAGGGACTACCCTTTGGGCAGTCCAAATCAGTGTAGAGGCTGCCATTTGTCCACTTGAATTAGAGGTGGACCCCCAGGAAGTGACTAGAGACACTCTCTCTTCAAATATGTGGTTACTTCCTGTTGGGGCAGTTCCCGCTGAGCCCTTAGGCTGCTTCCACTCTGAATTGTCACGTGGGTAAGTTAGGCTGACTTCCTTGGCCTACCTTGGCCTTTCCAGAGTCTCTACCTTAAGTAGGCTTCTTGCCTCTCTGATTGCTAAGGCCTTGTGGCGTGTAAACTAGTTTAATTAGCCTTTTAATCCTCTCTCTCCATCCGGACCTCTGCAGGCCGGGACTAGCCTCTCCCTCTCTATTTCCCTTGCCTTCTACCCTTCCTAGTTGTAAATAAACTACCTTAAACCCGATCCTGACTTGGGTCTATTTTAATTATGGAATCAATCTGAATTATTGATTCCTGGCAGCCACACCTTAAATATATATCTATATAATACCTAAAATTCTCACTTTTACATAGTAAAGCTGGAAACCAGATTTCGAGGGATTGAAAAATGAGTGATAAGTGAAGAAACACAGGCATCGGTATAAACAAGCATTTTCTGAGTTTGTGAAGGCAATAGAATCAGAGAGCTAGAGCTTGAAGGAACTTGGAAAGCCATCTAGTTCACTCCTGTTTTGTATATGGCAGAGATCAGTTTGGAAAATGCCCCAAAGAGTGCAGAACTCTGACAACTTTCTGAGAAACAACTTGGCACTAAAGGACCTGGGCATATTGGGGTAAAGTAATCCCTTTACTGGTTGCTGAGCAGGAGAAGCTGTTGGCTTCATTGATATTTAAAAAATGATTGACTCACCCTTAGTTTTGTTCTCTCCCTATCTGCAGAATGAATCGACTGTTCGAAACTCCACAGAGGGTAGGTAGAGGGGAGTCACCCTTTCTTTCATCTCAGCAGTATGACTACTATTCCACATGGCAGACAGAGCAGGCATTAGGTTAGGTGAGCTGAATGTGCAACATAGGACCCCGAGATGCTTTTCTACTTGCACTTCCTTCCCAGACTATATTAGAAAACTGAATCACTATCCCATCTCCAAGACTTATCAACAACTCTGAAAGTTCAAAAGTCCAGTGGACTTGGGTGCTTTGGTTGGAACTTAGTAGTAGTGGGTGAATTTCTGCATCAAAGAGCATCATCACCAACAACATGAAGAGCTTAACCATTGGCTTTAAAACAAAACTAAGCAGATACACAAACCAGACCTTTTCAGAACTTGGAGGGAATTGTTTGTGCAGTAAAAAGCCAAAGAGAAATATAAAATGTCAATTCAGGGGCCTTGCAAGTTTCATCATGTTCTTAGTCTGACCTCTCAGGAATGTGTTATATTACTGTTCCTAATTAAATATTCTGTCAAATGTGTACTTATAGGTTATGTGTCCTGAGCATTTCTTTTGTAGAAAGGAATTAAAAGGCTGTTCTATGCCTGGTCTATTATTATACATTGAGTATCTTTTTATTTTCCCCTTTGGAAAGGTGTTAAACATAAGCTGAAACTAAATAATAAGTAATTTTCTTCAGAGCTCTGGATTGGGAATGTATGAGTACAAGAAACAGAAGAATAAAGTGCCTGACCCCTCTCTTTCAAGGTCAGGCTCCCCACAATTTAAAACCAATCTGCATGAAGGATCCACAGCTAAGAAGGGCCCTTTATTAGTGAAATTGAGGTTGGGTTATAATTGTAACAAATAGATAAGAAACCCAAGAAGGTTCATGACTTACCCAATGTCACATGACAGAGGCAGGATTTGAACCATAAAACCTGACAATTAGATGAGTCAATAGTCTCCATACCTAAAAGAAATCCCTTCTATGCCATACCCAACAAATAGTCATTCAGCATCTTGAAAACTCAGAGAAGCAATCCACTAACAAGTCCATAGACTTGTCAGAAATTCTTTCCTGTCATTGAGCTTCAATGTGCCTCTTTGCAATTTCCATTCATTGCACCTGGTTTTATTCTCTGGGGTCAAATAGAACCAAAGTTTTCTGAGTATAAAGCCAATGTTTTTTCTACCGTACTGCACTGTTATGACTTCAAAAAAAAGATATTTATATAACACTTTATAAGTTTGCAAAGTGCTATAGAGGCATTCTCATTTGAGCCCCATAAAAATTCTGTGAAGCAGGTACCATAGATATTATCACCATTTAGTGAGAAAACTGATTGTTCAGGACCTTAAATGAATCTGAGTAGTCTGGTACAAGTGCTTCTGGTTCCTGATGATTGGGACCTTTTGTGGGGAGGAATGGGGAAAACTGAATGGATGTAAAACTCCTTCATTGCAAGACTTTAAAGACTATTCAAAAAAGAATCACCTAGTAATTCATAAAAACTAAGTAAAGCTTATCTGGAAAGGCTAGATGGGTATGAAAGAGGGGAAAATTATATTAAGAAACAAATATGATGATCCCAGAGGATTAATGAAGAATCATTTTACTCAGCCTCCAGACCTAATGTTGAGAGTCACAAGATCCAGAACAAGATCATTTTTGGACATGACTAGTGAGAGAAATGTATTTTGTTTAATTATAGATATTTTAAAACAATATTTTCTATTTTTTTTTTCACTAGGAGAGAAGGGAGATAGTGAGATGAACTCCCACAAATTAAAAAAAGAAGGAAGGCCAGAAGGAATCATAGAACAGCAAAACAGCTTTGAAATTTGTATGGTGAATTTATTATAATTTTGAAGATGAAAGTAGGCATTATGCAAGAAATTCACTGTTTCATATGCCATTTTCATATTTCCTTTTGTTCTATGATGGACATAAAATTACCTCTGTTTACTAAGTTCAGAATTTTAAAAAACAAATATGATATAAAACCCAAAGGCATCATAAAAAAGAAAAATTTTTGCCCTGAATGAAGTTCAATCAGAGAAATAACCCACTGAATTACTCTACCAGTATATATATCTTAGTCATTGTATAATGGGTTGAATTCAGAACTGAGTAAGAATGAGAAATATTTTTTCTTTGGGAACTAAGATGCTTTCACAACTTCCAGGTGCTCTCTAGTGCAAAACTCCACTTTTTTTTAACACCAATATTCTATGAGTATAACTCTTGGAAGATCACAATCCCTGAAGAATCAAAACTCCAGATGGCCCAAAGGGCTTTGGAGAAACACATAGTGTTTACAGGCTGTGGCATCATACAAGGGAAGACTTGTACCCAAGTGGTAGTATTAAATGTAACATCAAGGGAACACAATTGGAAAAGAAGCTGGAGCAAACAATAATGAATGGACAGGTAGAGGTCTATGGTAGTAATCATGAAGATGTTAAAATACCAAAAGGAAGTCCTCTAATGTACAGGCTAGAAGTTTTAATCAATGGGAGGATGTGGCAGCCAGGTGACACAGTAGTCAGAATGCTGGGCCTGGAGTTAGACTCATCTTCCCGAGTTCAAATTTGGCCTCAGACACTTACTAGCTGGGAGACCCTGGGCAAGTCACTGAACCTTATTTGCCTCTGTTTCCTCATCTGCAAAGTGATCCAGAGAAGGAAATGGCAAATCACTCCAATATCTTGGCCAAGGAAACCTCAAGTGGGATCACAGAGTCAGACATGAGTGAACAACAACATACATGTATAGGTTATCTCCATATTCTATATATTGAAGGTTGGAAGTACTATACTGCTTGGCTCTCAACCCTTCAATACAATCTAAGCTTCTTGAGGTCAAATATGATTTCATTTTTTTACTCTGCACATATACAGTGTATACTATAGTGCCTGGCAAATAGTAAATGGTTAATAAATTATCGATTTAAATATGAAAAAGGAATAGTTGGGCTTTTACAAGACCCTATCTATAGCAGAATGAATCTTTATAATCACATTATTGCTTTTTAAGTACAGAAAATGCAAGTCCCCAGGGGCTTACTATTGACTATTAAAAAGCATATGATTAGTTAGAGGGAAATCCTGTCAGAAAAAATGCTCCAACAAGATATATCTCCCATGTTTATGTTAAAATGATATTAGGCTGCCCAAAAGATATAACAGATTTTTATTTGACAACTTTAATTTATTGAGGCATAAAACAGAAATGTACACTTACTAAGGGCATTTACTACTATCAAAAGGCATTCCAATGCTATTTATTCATGGATGACAAAGTCAGATCCATGTTTATTCAAGAGTTCAACCAAACTAACTACACAAGAAAAAAACAAGCCAAGAAAGAAAGTGACTTATGCAGTTGGCTGCATAGGGCTGGTCCATTTGAAATACGTGTATCTTGGATAGATACTGAAAACAGATGAAGGAGGCCCAGAATTGAAAAAAAGGCTAAACTGACCTTAGGAGAATGGGTGTATTTTTGTTTTGTTTTGTTTTTTAATGATCTCAAGCTTCTCCTTTAAAACAAAGGCTCATTTTTTTTAAAACAACATTCTCCTAGTGATGCCAGACGATGAATCATGGAAAACCAGAGCCTCCAAATAATTAAGATGGAGGAGCAACAAAAGGTCAGCTGAAATGTAGATGATGCAAATGAACAAGCTGCTGAACACATAACCAGTAGAAGTGGCATTAAGAATCTCCTAAGAGACCTCTACACCTAGAAAAAAAGAAAAAGGTCAGTAAGCTGATGAGAGCAAAGTTAACAGATAATATGCTCCTACTATCCAACCCATTGGGTAGACCTACCTGTGGGGCATTTATAGGAGGACATGGGCAAGAATCATGTAGGTATAGTTGGTATACCCAAACATAAAGATAGCATTTTCAAAGATTTAGAATTGAAAGAGATCTTAAGAATCACTGAGGCTTCCCACTCAAGAGCAGATCAAAGTATTGCTCAAAAATCACAAGACAAGATAATCTGTGTCCTTTGAGCCAGCTAGGTCGTTCAGTGGATGGGAACTGGAGTTAAAGAGACTTGAATTCAAATCCAGTCTCAGACAATTCCTTAGCTATATTACTCCAAGCAAATTTCTGTCAGCCTGTTAACCCATCTATAAAACGGGGATCATAGCACCTACTTCTGGAGAAAGAAATGGCAAACTGCTCCAGTATCTCTGCCAAATGAGGGCATGAAGAGTTGGGCATGACTAGAAACAGGAGAATAACAACAAAAGCATCTACTTACTAGTGGTGTTGTAAGGACCAAATGACTATATTTGTAAAGCATTTTGCAAACTTTAAAGTGCTACATAAAAAATACTGGGGATTTGGTGGACTGCAAGTTCAATGTGAATCGTTAGTGTGATACTGCAACCAATCCACCTCACCCCCCAAAAAAAACATCACTACTAATATCCTAGGCTTTACTGAGGGGCAAAGTTTTCAGCATGAGGCAGAGAAGAGTCACAGCATTTTATCCTGGCCTGAAACTATCTAGAATCATACAGTCAGTTCTAGATAATGTATTTTAGGAAGGAAAGACAAGTTTTGGAGGATCCAGAAGAAACCGAGGAGGAAAGTGAGAGGAAGGATAACTATGCCATACCAGGAATGGTCGGAGAGAGGGCATTTTGTTTAAAGAGAAAGCTCAGAAAGTATAGGATGGCATTTTAGACATTTGAAGGACTGACAAGTGAAATATGGATTAACATCATTCAGTCTGGACCCAAGGGAAAAACTAGACTCATTGGGGTAGAAGCAGAGACACAGATTCAAGTCAATGGAAGAAGTTGAGGGGGCAGCTGGGTAGCCCAGTGGATTGAGAGCCAGGCCTAGAGATGGGAGGTCTTAGGTTCAAATCTGGCCTCAGCCACTTCCCAGCTGTGTGACCCTGGGCAAGTCACTTGACCCCCATTGCCTACCCTTACCACTCTTCCACCTAGGAGCCAATACACAGTATTGACTCCAAGACAGAAAGTAAGGGTTTAAAAAAAGAAAAAAAAGAAAAATAGTTGAGGGGGAAATTTCCTCAAAATCATAGCTATCCAAAAGTGAAATGTACTCCTTTCAAGGAGCAGTGAGTCTCCACTTATTTGAAAAGTAGAAAAAAGATGATTACTTGTCAATAGTGTTACAGAAAGAACTGTTGGTCAGATGGGAGTTGGATTTTAAATGAGTTTCCTTCCATCTCTTGGGTTTTGTGAGAGATTAGTACCTAGAGAAGACACAGAACTCGTCACTGAAAAACCAAAGGTGTGTGGGAAGTCGAGACACATCTGCAACTATTACATTTTAATTAATGGATCACAAATCACAATAATTTCCTAAAATTTCATAAATCACAATTTCCTGAAATTTTAGGAATAGAATCTTTTAAATTAATATAAGACTAGAAGTTCTTCCTACCAGTTATGATTTACACAGGAATGACAGACATCTCTATCAACATATAAAAATGTCTAAAGGCATCTTAAACATACATAGTACATGGCAGAAAGTGATATATTTATAATTTGTCTCCTGTATTCTACAGCTGTGTTTATAACACTGGAATGTAGCAAACAATCCCTTCAATGCTTAGGGTTGAATCACTCTTGGCTGTAATTGACTCCACCTACACTTCTGCACCTGCACTTTTACAAAATAGTTTGGAAATGTGTCTGTTATATTAACAACAATAAAAATACTATGTTTGCAAAGCTCAAACATAGAATTATGCAATGATGCCCTTTGTCATTGTTAATTACTACCTTTTCTCTATAGGTCAAGCCAACATATTTTTAAAAGTTGATTAAAGATACTGAGTCATTTATTATGGACTCATTTATATAGTTCTAAGTACTACCTGAAAAGTTCAAAGTGCCACTATATTAAAAAGGATTTCATTAAAACCTCTTGGTTGTATTTAAACTATTTGAGAGGACAAACAGAACAGTAGTCACCACGTTTTACAAATGAAGAAACTGAAGCTCAGAGGATCTTGTGAAACATTCTAGGAAGTCAGTTACTAAGTCTGAGATAGTAGCCAGGTAATCAGCCTTCTAATTCAAGAGTCTAGAAATTAGGAATCATATGCAGGGCACTTAAATGCAAATTTATTCTATTTTACATCAGGAACAAGAAATTCGTATTTATTTCCTGGCTAAAATGCACCTGTGTATTAAATACTGAGAAAAATTTATATTTTATCCTAAAGGCAATAAAGAGACAATAGTTGATTAAGAGAAAGACACCTTCACATCTGAATCTTAGGAAAATCCCTGTCAGTCATATGGAGGACAGAATGGGGGGATATTTGAGACAGCACCTGAGTGCTCTGTACATAGGGATTAATATTTGTTGAATTGAATTCTCTTCAAAGTATCCTTCCTAAATTCTGTCCATATATGTTTAAGTAAAATCATTCTAAAACATATGTTCTTAACCTGTAGTTGGTGAACTTTTAAAAAATAGATATTTGGTAACTACTTCAAAAGAATTGATTTCCTTTGCAATCTTATATAACTTATTTTTGCAATTAAAAACATTGTTTTGAGCAGGGATGGGTCCATAGAATTCACCAGATTGTCAAGGGTCCATAACATAGGGAAAAGGGTTAACCCCCCCTCCCCACCATTCTAGAATTTGAAGAGTACCCTTAAAATGATTTTTACTAGTCTAGCCCTATTTTCCTAGATTAGATATCCATCAGCATTTTGGAAAATTTTATTTGAAAAAAGATTTCTGCCAACCTAGCAAAGGAAAATAATTCTCAATTAACCCAATCATTTATAACATCATTACTAGATACAATTATAAAAAAATGAAACAAAACCAGCAGTAAGGAGCTTAATCTCTAGAATACTGAAAAAGAAATCAGGCCCAACATTCAAATTGCCACTCACTTCCTTCACCTTCTGTCTTAAAATCAATACCATGTATTAGTCCTAAAGCAGAAGAGTGGTAAGGGCTAGACAATGGGGTTTAAGTGACTTGCCCAGGGTCACACTGTGAGGAAGTGTCTGAGGCCACATTTGAACCCAGGATCTCCTGTCTCTAGGCCTGGCTCTCAATCTACTGAGCCACCCAGCTGCCCCCTTGTCACCGACTTCTTTAAATGAGTAGCATAGACACTCTCTGGGCCTTAATTGCTTAATTTGTAGACTATGGTTACTCCAAATCCCTATTTTCCATCTACTTTATATCTCATATTTATCTATATACAGTCTTTACCTTTTGAATGCAAATTCCCTGAGTATAAGGTTTGTTTTTACCCTTTTTTTTGTATCTCTAGAGCTCAGCAAAATGTATGCACTCATACTGAATTATACCACTGTCTATTGTAAGGGCATGTAAAGATTGTTGGTCTAGATATATTTAACATAAAAAGAGACTTAATAGTATCATACAGTACTTTCACTAAAGTATTATTTTCCTTAGATATCCTATTCCCTAGCCAAACTGGATGACTTTCCATTCTACCAATGTATTCTACCTGTGTCTGTGCTCATATTTCTCATTTAGACATGTCCTACCATCTTCCTGTGTTGAAATCCTAATCTTCAAGGTTCAGCTTTATATAGGGACTCTTACTTTTTTTTGAGATGGGTAAAACTCTCCCCTCTCAAACTTCATAAATCATAAGACTTTGGACTCCTTTTGTGTTCAAATATTTCTCATCTGCTTATCATTCTGTTTTGTATTTGTTACTTATGTAAAAGTTCTATCCCCTTTTGGATTCTAAGCTGCAGAGGACAGGAAATACATTATGCATATTTGTTTAGCACTTAACCAACAAAGCAGGAATTTAATACCATATTAGTTCCAAAAAGGAGGCTCATAAGATCTCTTTGAAATCTCCCAGAGATATACTAAAAAGAAAACAGGGGTGTGAAGGGAGGGGGAGAAGGGGATGTATCCTATATTTATACAGAACCACATGCATTCAAATACTTACCATAATGTCCAAATGACTAGTGAAGCTAAAATTATATACATTAATTGATGTTGGTCCAGGTCACAAGTTGAAAAACTTTTTTTTTTAAAGTTATCTTATAGTGATAATGTTAGAGATAAAATGGACTTTGTAGCAATCAACTAGTCCAGTGCTTGCACTTTATGTATAAGAAAACTAAGGCTTAGAGGTACTAAATAACTTGTCCAAAGTCCTATCATGAGAATCAGTTTGGTGCTTTTCCCAACAGACTAAAAATAATTTAATTTTGCAATTACTATTCCTTTTAAAGGTTTATAATGATCATTACCTATGAGAATTCAGATGTCAAGTAAAAAATGCCCTCTTTCCCTTTGGAAGTGGGTTTATTCTAATCTAATGATGAAATGTTTAATATAACCTTAAATTATTACTATAAAATTTTAAAGCCCAGAAGACTTACAGTATACTCACTTTTGTGAAGATCTGCTGTTACCTAACCCCAGGTTAGCTAGCAGAAGTTAGGCACATATTTCTTTGTCAAGAATTAGATTCCAGAGCCTGCTTTCCTGAAGGTTTGATTTGGTGTGGCTGCCAATAAATTCTGATGGAACCCTAAAGTCCTATTATCTTTGAACCTCTGATTATATCAGATAAAAATTTTAATAATAACTAAATGCAGATCCTTTGACATATGAGGATCAACGAGCCAGTTAATAGCTAAGTGTTGCAGTGGTCTGAACACTGGTCCTGGAGCCAGGAAGACATGAGTTTAAATTCATTTACCCTTATTAGGTGTGTGACCATGGACAAGTCACTTAACTGCTATTTACCTCAGTGTCCAACTATAAAATGGGCATAATACTACACCTTTCTCACAGGTTATTATGAGGAACACATGAAATATGTGCTGAGTACAGGCACTTAATAAATGACTCTTTGCTTCAAGTCTTTTAAGGGCTATCCAGGAGGAAAAGGATTATTAGACTTTTTTGTTTGGCTCCAGAGGGCAGAACCAGGGACAATGGATAGAAGTTGCAAAGAGGCCAATTTAGGCTAGATATCTAGAAAACTTTTCTAAGACTCAGAAATGAGCACAAGTGGAATGGGCTCCCTCAGGCCTCTCTTTTGAGTCTTCTAGCAGAAAAAAAGTGACCACTTGTTAGTTATGTTAGAAGTGGAGATTCCTTTCGGGTAAGAGTTGACCTAAATGATCCTAATTCACCAACAACTCTGTCTAATATGTATGTGTACCATCATTATGTTTCATCTTGATCTGAACCAATGAATAGGTCCACATACCTGCACAAAGTCTTTTCATCATTCTATAGTGTGAAATGAATCTTTAAAACTTTAAACTACTAGAAAATATGAATTATATATTTACTTATGGCATCAACTTTCAGTACTAGCTGAAGTCAAGTAACCCTTGGATATAAAAAATGATTAAATAAAGCTGATGTTCATATCTTAGGGTAAATTGTGCTTATATAGAAGAGTTATGAAATTCTAGAAAACCTATGTCCAAAAAAGATTTCTAGCAATGCTTAAATGAGTTTTACTATGGTAATTTCATCTTTGCAAAAGGGATACCATAAACATACTAAAATTTTTGAAATTCATGTAAATATACCCCCCCAAAAAATTCTGTTGTCTAGTCTCTTATCATCAATCTATTATTTACACTCAGGGCTCACAAGACACCATATGGTTTTCCTTTTTTCCTTAACAGAATTAGGATATTTCTGTATCTAATGTAAAGAGATAAAAATAAGCAAGAACTAGTTATGCAATTACAAAGATAATAATCTGAAAGCTATACAAATGTTACTTATTCACTGACAATAGTGTAACTTAAACACACAATAGAAACTTTATTTTTCTTTAGCAAGGCTTTATAAAGCTTACCATAATGCAATAGTAATAATAAACAAACTTTAAAACTTGGTCATAATAAATATAAGATGATAAAGTCAAAGAAATTGTACATTGGTCCAACTAAGACAAATTTTTTACTATTAAAAAAAAAACTTCCATTTAGTTTTAAAAAATAACTAAACCAACCAAACTGATTGTATGATAAAATTTCTTTCCCCTTAATCCCCAGGGAAAAGGAGCCCCTGATCATTTCCCATTGCTCCATATCTATCTGATTGGGCATTTTGGCACAACTCAACATAAGTCAAATCATATTAAAAGCTATACAAGCACAAACAAGAAGAGTGCTTACTGAAATGTCCACTACTTTACATTACACAGCATAAGGAAAGTGTTCTTTAAAAACATCATTAGTTCTCAAAAAGAGAGAACACCCTGACAAAGTCACCTTTCTAGCTTGCATAGATGTTGTGACTCGGCTTTTTTGGTTCAACTAAGAACAAAGGTAACAAAATGTATTAATATATTATTTACTATTACCAGCATTTGTTATAAAACTTCTTAATTTCATGCACCACATCTAAACCTTTTTTGGCTTAATATTCCAATAGTTCTCAAACACCTCTAATACTGCCAGAACTCCTAAATTGGGTAGAGATAAGTCATGTTTAAAGCTTAAACATATTTTTTCTTCAAGCATCCATGTTTTAAAATACTTCTGTTATAATTGTACTTTGTCCTTGACCACCCATGAAAAATCCCTTTCAGATAGACCAAGAGCGAGTCCAAGCATTTTTCGTAAAAAGTCCTTCCCTTGTTTTTTCAAGAAGGTTACACCTCAAAATATCTGAAACATTTGTTTTTCTGAAGATGAGCATCCTTAAAGGAAATCTTAAACCAATACTCCATCTGTATCAGATCCATATGTCAAGATTCCATGTCAATTTCAACACCTTCATCCTTGCTGGCAAGAGTTGCTTCAGTCAGTTTCTCAATCTCTGACAGATCAATGGAAGGCAAAGGATTTCTCCAGTACTGGAATGTGTTATATTGCCAAAATTCTTCAATGAGCTGTTAGGGATAAAAACAGACAAAAATCAATCAGTAGTTCTGATGAAAGATAAGTCATTAGGAGAAACATTTATCCCTTTTAAGAGGGAAAACAAAAAAAAAAGCTTTTTCAATTTTTATTTTAGAATTTCAAAAATAAACATACCTAAAAAACCATCTTTGAAACACATTTCTTTATATATTTGCATGTTTTAATTTACAGTACTTTATACATTTTATAAACTATTACTTATTAAGAGGAGTTAAGAAAGGTTTGTGACTTTCCTAGTTAACAGTTTTCTGCAATTCTCTCCTATTCTGTCTTGAAAAATATTCTATGTACAGCACAAGCACGGAATTTTTTACCTGTTGATAAAGAAACTAAATATTTATAAAAAACAGTGCAAGTACAACATTTCTTTTTAAGTAGGATGTTTCAGTGTACACACACACACACACAACTTGAATATTGCCCCCAAAGAATAAGTCACTTTAACAAGCTTATAAGGAAACTCCTGTTAAAGTATTTTTTAAAACTCTCCCTTTGGAAATGTCTACAGAATCTTAGCACATTCTTGGTTTTTATGGTGTATCTGATTTCTGGTTATCAGTTAAAAGTTGTTCTGAAATAAACCAAGTGGTGAACATAACCAGATAATAACAATTTATCTGATCAAATAATTAGAATAGAATTGTAACTACAAAGTAATGGAACATTTTCCTATGTGGTCTGTAAGCTTTCTCAGAAGACAATTCCAAATGCAGTTTTAAAAATGTTTTGAACACTGGCATTGTCAATGGAATAAGGGCACAGCTCCTCAAACTGGCCCTAATTTATCTTTCTTACCTTATTTGATTTTACTCTCTCTTCAGGGACAGTAGGCCCCCATATCCCAGAAAAGCTTTTGCTTGCCTTACCCTCTTGTCAACTGTATAATTTTCATAAAATTCAAGATTTAAAATTTTTTGAGAAAAATTTCAGGAAAAGAAGCTTGCTAAATAACTCCTTGAATCAAGAAAATGAACTGTTCAGAGAAAGTGCCATAAAGAAACCTCTACTGCATCAGAAGATCCAGAATGAACTTTAGGGTATAACTGATTGAACTGAAGGGGGCTAAACACATTTATTCTGAATGTAAATTCTTATACCAAAGGGGACTGCCCCCTTATTGGCTTTTTGTCAATGCACCTAGCAAACACTGGTTTTGCGCTCTCTGTCTGTCTGTCTGTCTGTCTGTCTGTCTCTCTCTCTCTCTCATTGTAGTTTCCTCTTAGAAAAGTGCAATATGGTACGCACCTTTAGCTAGAAGATTTTTAGAGGTATAAGCTGGTTATGTTAAATGATTTATTGGGGAGACTGGTCTCCCAAAGTATCACGGGGGGGGGGGACTGTAAAGTGTGACTCAAACTTTCTTTGTCCATCAATCAGCAACTTTTAATTTAATCAACCAAAAAACTGAAAACACCCCTATTTAACACTTCGTTAGCCCTCAAGTAAGAGAATTCACAAGTCACTTACTTGGAGAGCTGCTCCATCCTTTTAAACCCAATCAATCAGAAACTTGTGAATCCTTTGATAAGAGTTGACACTTTCAGAGAGTGAGAAGTGGATCCCACAAACACTGCCCTCCTAGGTAGTGCTAGGCAATTTGGAAGCTGTGATTGGCCCCTGTGAATAGGGGAAGGGACAAGAAGTGACTATAAAACGTCCTGAACTTCTTCTACTGTAGTCATCTTTGGCTTGAATCTTCAGCTTGGAGGATCTTGGACTGGGACTACAAACCTCAGCTTTGACTTGGGACCTTGGCTCTTGGACTGTTTCTTGGGTGAGTGAATAGCTGGCCTTCTTTTCCTGGCTTCTGGAGAGATTAGTTCTAGAGAGGCCTTCCCCTCTTGGAGGAGGCTGCATGGGTGGAATACCAGATGCTCTCTCTGGTCGAGGGTTAACAAACCCTGCTGGGTTAAGCCAAGCACTGGAGCAATATTTAGTGTGATAGGCTAGACATTTTCTCTACCCTCTTTTTGCATTTTTCTTCTTCTACTCTTTCCACCTCTTTGTAAATAAAAGCTATTAAAAGTCATTTTGACTTGAGCTGTAATATTTTAAATCGGTGACCACAAGATTATTTTAGAATTCTCACATATTTAGTCAAACCCTTAATTTAATTTCTTATACAACCATGAAGAGGCAAGGTCAGGTCCCCCACCCCCATTTTGCTTTTGCTTTCTCTTCCACTATTTTTAGGTTGATGTTTATTTTGGTGGTAATGGTTTTTGGTGGGTGGGTGGGAGGCTTTGGAGGAGCAGAAGCCAGAAGAACATATACATAGGGCCAGCAGGTATTTGCTTATGTCCAAGGTTTCAGTCATACATGGTAGGTCTTGAACATATCCCTCAATGTATAAGGGGGGGGCCTTATTATATTCTCTTTTCCAGCTAAACTGGGGATTGGGGTTGGGAGAAGATAGAAAGGGAGGGCCAGTGATGAACTCTCTTCTTTAGGGTACTCCTGTGATGGTGAACCTATGGCCAGCAGAGACATCTCTGGGCATATGCAGACCCCTGGCTTGGCTGGCTGGGAGCCTGGTCCCGCCCCTGAACACAGGGGGTGGGGCACCCTAACCTCCCTCCACTGTCATGGGGTGAAACATGGACAGCACAGGGCCAGTAGCCTGGTCCAGGACCCCAGAACGCAAGGGGAGGGTATGGGACCCTGGAATCTTCCTGCTGAGCTCAGTCCCAGCCCCAAATGCAGGGGTGGGTGGGGTACTGCATACAGCCAAGGGGTGGGGGGAGATGACAAGGAGTCCCTAAAAAGTTCCAAAAGGTTCATCATCACTGGAGTAGTCCCTGACTTCCAGAGTGAGCCTAGTTTTGTTCCCTTTCACTCAGTGTGAGCATGACAAAATGCCACCTATCTAGAGAAATGCATCTTCTTACCATGTTTATGACCCCACCTCATTGGGAGTTTAGTTCTTGCCACTAGGACTGGAAAAAAAAAAAAATCAAGATGTTCCTATGATTAGGCAATTAATTGAATGTGGGAGATGAGAGAATGTGAAATATCAAGGATAAGTCAGATGATTAGAAGAAAAGTAGTGCCTGACTCCAATAGGAATAAGGAAGGTAAAAGGATAGGTTGGTTTTGGGGAAAATAAAATGAGTTCTGTTTTTAAAGCATTTAGATGTCCTATAGGCATTTGATGATGAGGGTTTAAATATGTAGTTTTGTAAGCTGTCTTCATAGAGATAATAGCTGAACCCAACAGAGCTAATATCAACAAGAAAATCTGTATAGGTAGAAGAGAATGGAATAGAATAGAACATGAAGCACCTGTGAAAAAAAGGGATCTAAATTTGTGTTTATCTTTTAACTGAGTAATACTATTAGTGGCCTCATAGATGTATATGAAGGAGATTTACACACACACACACACACACACACACACACACACACACACACACACACACACACACACACACACACACACACGATGTAACTGCAGTGAGTCTGAACTCTATTGTGAAAAGGAAATCACTGGGTAAATTGAGTCATGAGGATAGAATGTCAGCTGGAGGAGGGCAGCAAAGGAGTCAAGAGATCCTGAGATGGGGGCAGGGCAATATCCCCTATACTGCCCGCCCTTTCCCCTCCCTACTGCCCCCTTGAGCAGCCCAGGCAAAATAGAAAGACATAGTTGGCTACTCAGATATCCCATGTGAGAGTTAGTGGGTGGAGAAAAGGTTTGATAAACTGAGGCAAGAGGGGATTTGGCTCTCTTCACTTCAATGTTTGTTGCTGCCTGGACTTCCTATTGACCATGGCTAGGAGGCCCTAATGGCAGCCGCTGAATAGCAAGCTAAAAGGAACAATAAGGGAAGTATCTTTTATATTTCTCTCCTATTTTTCCATCTTTTTCCCCTATTACTTTTGATTAATAAAATTATTAATTTATGGCCAGTCTCATAATTTTCACTCTTAAATATGGAAGAAAACAGTGAAAAACAATACAAGAAAGTACTAGAAATGCAAAGAGAACATCTATCACAACCAGAGTGGTAGGGAAGGTGATTGGTCAAACCAGAGCTTTTCAAAAACCTATCACTTTGGTGATTGCTTGAGATGAAATTAGAAAGGACTTAGGGTGGAGAGACCAATTAGGAGATGGCTGTGCAATATTCCAAGCAAGCAGATGTGGATGACTGAATTAGGGCAGTGGCCATTTAAGTGGTAAAAAACATGCTTATCTTTAATTTACAGACAAGAAAACAGTCTCAGGGTTAAATGACTAGCCCATGATCATGCATTCTATTAAGTAACACCCTTTGTTCCTCTACACAATCTAATATTCATGTCAGGAATAAATATCCTGAATTTGAAGGAATCTTTTGGGCAGGTTTCATTTTAATTGGTAAATTGGAGAAAAGCTGTCTCTGCCTGCTCTTCTATTTCCATTTTATAACTTTTCTTAACATAGCAACTTAGAAATACACATGTGTTTTTAATAATGAATTTGCTTGCAAGAATGTAGTTGCTAAACTTACAGACTTTAACAAAAGCATGAGTGATTCACCATGCTCCTATTTTTACTAAAAATAAGATCTTTCATTTTTTCCAACAAATGGTTTAATCAAGGAATAGTGTGCTGAAGTAACCAATGTAAATCTGTAGGGGAAGATTGAAACCATTATTAACCTAATGGCATTTGGTCCTACTTAATGCTTGTAAGAAAACAGTCTAAAACAGCAACTTCTACAGTTTAAATGACAGGTTAGAAATGTTTAAAAATACACTTTTCTCCAAAGTTACTCAACTCAAATACCTTATGGTCAGCTATAACCGTATTACTAGGCCCATAACCCAAAAGATGAAAGAGGAAAAAATTATATCTAAAAAATATTTATAGCAGTTCTTTCTGTGGTTGCCCCCAAATGGAAACTAAAGGGGTACCCACCTACTGGGGAACTGCTAAACAAATTGGAGCATATGAATGTAATGGAATACTATTATACTATTAAGAAATTATGAAATGGATAGTTTCAGAGGAAATTGGAAAGATTTCTTAGAACTGATGCAGAGTAAATGAAGTGAGCAAAACTAGGAGAAAATTTAAAATCAACTTTGAATGGCATTAGAACTCTAACCCACAAGTCCAAAGGACTGAAGATGAAATATTCCAACTGCTCCCAGTCAGAGAAGGGTTGGACTTAAAATACCGAATGAGACATACATTTTTGAGAATGGCTAATGTAAGAATTTGTTTTGCTGGTCTATGCATAGTTGTCATAAGTTTCATTTTTCTTTTTAAATTATTCATTGGTGGGTGAAAAGGCATGGGAAGGAGAGAATTTATACTTTTAAAAAATAAATTTAAAAATAATTTAAACAAAAAAAGATAGACCTTCAGGATCTATACCAGGTGAAACTAGTTTGGTGGGAAATGGATCTAACCTGGTTCACTAATAAAAGGAGTCAAACATTCCTGCTTTTTTTTCAAACTCACTGTCTACTTGAACTTTTTCTAAGAAATATACTTGAGCAGTGGGTCCTTCTGTTCTTATGCTCAACTGAAAAATGCATTTGGCCCTATGTTCTTCCCTGATCATTTATTATGACTGAGAAAAACTCATTTTTCCCCTTGATTTGAGTGAGAACAAAAAGACCACAAAGTTGTTAAGTTGATTTTCATAAAGCACAATTCTAAACATGTCACACTCCTTTACTCAAACACTAATGGCTCTCTTTTGCTTTTAGGATCAAGCAGAAATTCCTTTATTTGGATTTTAAAGTTCTTCACATCTTACCTCTGGCATACCTCACAGAGTATGTTGTGAGGATCAAATAGCATATACAAAGTACTTTGCAAATCTTAAAATGTATGCCTTTTTAATTTTAAAGCCCTTCAAGACATACCTTTCCAATTTTGTTACTCTACTCTCCTTCCTGCACTCAGGAAGTCAAGCCAGACTGGACTTCACATAAATTTCATGCTATCTCCTGTCTCTGTGCCTTTATATGGCTTTTCCCCAGGCGCAAAATGCACTCCCTCATTTATCCCACTTTTTTTTTAATTCCATATTTTAGAATCCCTGGTTTCTCTCAAAATTTAGCTTTTACAGGAAGCTTTTCTGATCTCCTCAGGTGCTGCTACTGCCTGCTTCCCAATATTACATTGTACTTTGTAAATATACGTTCATTAAATATATATCTATATGTGTGTGCATATACACACATTTACATATAAAGGGAGTCAAACATTCCTGCTTTATTCAAATTCAGAGTCTATTTGAACTTCACTATGAAACATACTTGAGCACATACAACAATGCATGTATAAACACACACATATCTCAATTCTACAAGAGAATGTAGATACCTTGAGGGCCAAGATTGTTTCCTTTTTTTTCCTCTATCTTCTATGCCAGTGATGGTGAACTGATGGCACACAGAGAGCTTTCTGTGGGCACACATACAGCCCTCCACCCCCAGAGTTCATTACTAGAAAGGAGAAGGATTTGGGTAGAATTGTTCCCCGCCCCCATTTGTCCTGACACTTTTCATATCACCCTCCCCTCTGCCCAGCAGCTAATGGAAACACATGACTGCAGAGCTGGAGGTGAGCTGAGTGGTCAGGCCTCTCTTCCCTTCTCTACACTTGCTGAGGACATTCCTCACTTCACCCATCCCTCCTCCCAGCAACACAAAGAGAACAATTCCTCCCTTGTGTGGGGTAAGGAAGGAGTAGCAGGGTGCAGCACAGAGTCTGGGGTGGGAGTCAATGGCACCTGGTCTCTAAAAGTTTGGCCATCACCTAGCAGGTAATAAACACTTAACAAATGCCAGTTCAAGCACTCTGAGGGGCAGCTGGATGGCTCAATGGGCTGAGAGCCAGGCCTGAAGACTGGAGGTCCTGGGTTCAAATTTGGCCTCAGACCCTTCCTAGCTGTGTGACCCTGGGCAAGTCACTTAACCTCCACTGTCTAGTACTTACAGCTCTTCAGCCTTGGAACCAATACAGTATTGATTCTAAGATGGAAGGTAAAGGTGTTTTGTTTTTTTTTAAAAGCCATTTCATCTTGATCTAGCTAATTATATTCTTTTCTGTTTTCACCCAGACTACTAATCTCCCCTCTGGCAGTTATTTTACATTTACCCAACTCGATAATTGCAATTTTTCTTCCCCATCCATGATGTGGGGAAATTCCTCGGGTTTTAATTCAACAGTGTTCCAAAATTTAGTGGAAAGCCAGGAGAGTTGGGTTGTAATCCTGACATACTAATCCTGTGTAACTACAAAGCACCTAGCTTTCTTTCCAAGCCTCTTCTCATCCATAAAACGAGGCCAGTAATACCTGCATTACCAATTTCACCAGGTTGTTACAAGGAAATCACTTTGTAAATCCATTAGCTGTATAGGTTGTAAGCACTGGGTAGTGTATAAGTTACTTGCGGGCAGGGCCAGTTTCCTTTGCCTACCAGTGTAGGCAATGAATACACTTTTGTTGAACTAAATACAAATGTTAATTTTTATTAATCGTTGGCCGGGAATCATATTAGCTAAAAGAAAAGCCCATGGATTTAGCGTGAATAAATAGTGGATTTGGAGTCAGTTCCTGGGTACCAATTCTGGATCTTCCACTGTGTGACTTAGGATCGCATACTTTACCTTCTCTGGGCCTCTTTTCTTTGGTAAAATGGAGAGTGAGGGATCAGATGCCCTTTAAGGATCCTTCTAGCTCAAAAGCTATGATCCTAGGCTCTTTCCTCAGCTGCCTGAGCAGCAGGAGTGCCCCAGTTCAAAATGCTCGGCTCCTCATAGGAGGGTTACAGGAACCATTCATCGTCTCCAAATACACTATTTATCTCAAACTGAGCATGTGCGGAGTCGCGGGGCCTCTGCGATCTCACTTCTCCCGCGGAGGACCGCCTCCGGCACCCTAGGATGGGACGGCCAAGGAAGGAGGCGGGAAAGCGCAGACCGGATCCCCAGTGCCTCGGCCCAGACTTACCTCCTCCTCCCGGGGCCTGGCGTCTCTGGGCCGCGGTGCGTCTTCCCCAGCACCCCGCTCGGACTCCGAGGCACGGGGATGAAGCAGCGGTCGCGGTCCAGGCTCCTCCTCCGCGGAGCCGCGCGGCTCGGCTGGTGGCTTGGGCTCCCCAGTGTCCATGCGGGTCCCGTCCCCAGGGGCCGGGCTGTCGGGCCCCGCGGCGTCGCCAGAGCGCTTGCTGGGGGAGGCCAGGAGCTCCGCCATAGTCCCGTCCTCCCGTTTCCGCTTGCGGCGCAGCTCGGAGCCGTTCACTGACAGCCGCGGCCCGAGCCCCGGTGGCACCCACGGCGGTGGCGGCAGCGGCTCGGGGTCGTCCAGGCGGTCGCAGGGCAGGAGCCGCTTCCAGGGCACGTGGAATGCCAACGGCTCCGCCGCGCGCCTCTTGGCCATGAGCCCGCTAGGCCTAGGCTAGGGCCGGGCCTGGCTCCGAAACCGGCGGGAGACGGGAGGGGGAGGGGTAGACTGGAGATTAAGGCTGCGGGTCCGGGAGAAGGCGGGGCGGGGAGAGGGTGTGGGGAACTGCGGCGCGCGCGAGGATCCTGGCGCGGTCACAGAACCTTCAGCCTGGGGTCTGGGAGGGTTCTGCGCTCGCGCAGGTGTCTGTGGGA
>NC_058130.1:198729901-198755061 GCF_016433145.1 Gracilinanus agilis
GTGGGAGGGGGTAAGAAGGGGGGGAGGGGAGATAGTAGCAGGGGCGATGCGGGGTTCGAATAGGCGCGCGCGTGCTCCGTGCCGGCGGTCTCGGCAGAGCGAGCTGCTGGTTGGTAGCGGCTCCGCTACCGGAAGTTAGTGGGCGGTGGGGGGCGGGGGGCGCTGGAGCCGGGGAAGGTAGCTAAACCTCGAATATGTTTGAAGGCTGCGTGCGCCCTCCAGTGAAGGGGCAACAAAGCCCAAATCCTAACCGCCCCCCCACCCCCGCCATCCGTCACCGAGCATTCTTTTAACCCTGTGTAGGAACTAAAGGACCCTGGCTGATAGAGGCTAATAACGAGGCTTTTAATGCTAATTTTCACAATCGGCCTTAAATTATCTTTATCCATTTTTTTCATAATGTAATCCCTTTGTAAGGAGCAGCTATATGGGGCAGTGGATAGAGTGCTGGCCCCAGTCAGGAAGATCTGAGTTCAAATGTGGCCTCAGACTAAAGTCATTTAACTGTCTGCCTCAGTTTCCTCATCTGTAAAATGATTTGGAGAAGGAAATGGCAAACCACTTTAGTATCTTTCAGAGTTTGAGTATGGAGTGACAACATCTGCAATTTAAAGTCTGTAAGAGTTAGCTGGTTTCACTTGGGAGTTAAATGCACTTAACCCAGCATTTAGGTGATTACCTAGCTTGTTTCAAATGCTGTAGATGAACTTATACCTCACTGAAAGGGCTTCACCTCCCCTGCTATTTTCTTCCTTGCTACTTTATCTTCAGAGTAGTAGGTGTTATCATTCTCCTTTTATACATGAACAAAGGTAGGCTGAGGGTTGTTGAGTGACTTTTCTGAGGTTGCTTTTGTAGTATTAGGGAAGGAAGATCTTTTAAATTGTTTAATCCTTTCAACCTTGGGGAGAGACATCTACAATATCTGACCCTGTCCAACTACCTCTTTTTGTAGAGAAACAAATTGGGACCTAGAGAGGGTCAGTGGCCTGGCCTAGGTAGGTAGTTAGGTGGCTCAGCCAGGACATGAGAGAGAATTCTAATCATCCAACTTTGCATGGTTTGCATCCTAGCTCAATTCAGATGCCACTTCCTACACTCCCCCCCCCCCCAAGCTGCTAACTGCCCAGCCCCAAGTTATTTTGTATTTTTTTATTTTTACACAAGAGACTTTGGGCCTCAGAGAAGCCAAGAAAACCTAGATTTAGGTATTGCCTTCTGACACATACTGACCATGTGACCCAGAGCTAGGTACTTAACTACTCAAGCATTGAGCTTCAGGAGTACTTCCGTGACCTCTGGCAAGGCACTATTGGATTGAATTAGAATAGATGATGAAAATCTTGATTCTGACTGAGCCACTAATTCATTCTGTGATCTTGGTAAATATTTCTCTGAACCCATTTTCTTCTATGCAAAATGAGACTAGATGATTGCTAAAGTCTTTTCCAACTCTAATATTCTATAATTTTTTTTTAATTTTTAACCCTTGTACTTTGGTGTATTGTCTCATAGGTAGAAGATTGGTAAGGGTGGGCAATGGGGGTCAAGTGACTTGCCCAGGGTCACACAGCTGGGAAGTGGCTGAGGCCGGGTTTGAACCCAGGACCTCCCGTCTCTAGGCCCGACTCTCACTCCACTGAGCTACCCAGCTGCCCCCTAATATTCTATAATTTTTTTATGAACAGCCATAGTGAATTTGGTGCCAACAAACACTTGATCCTAAGATTTACTAACTTAAAAGATTACATTGCAGTTTTTAAGATTTTGTTTAAACGAGCCTTTTCAACTTCTGAATTAGGCACACCAAAATATTTCTAATAAACATAAAGATGTACTTAGTTTTCAGAGATATCAAGATAATTACCATTCACTTAAAATTTCCATCAGTTCTGCTATTTTTTTTAAAGTTATATAATTATAGTCCTAAAATCTGCAGACAGTTCCAGGAATACAAAAGTCATGAATCATGTTCAGAAACAATGAAAAATTTTCCCTGAACATAGCAAAAAGAAAATAAAATGGTTCACACTTACTAGGTTCCTACCACTAAGCTAGTTACTTAGGATAAAAATAAAAGTTTCTTATATCAAGGAGTTAATATACTAAAGGGGGAGACAATTTATAAAGGAGGGTATGTTAACAGGTTGGATAGGAAAGTCCCAAATCCTTAGGGTTCAGCATCAACTCAAATGAGAAGGTCTGTTGATCACATTTGCAGACAATACTACTACTGCTTTGCAAAAAAGCATGAAGGAAAAAAAAACTTGATTGTCCCACACCGACATCTGATCTTGGGTAACATGCTCAGAACCAGGTTGTAGACTACTTGAAATAACCTCTGAGATACCTAGAAAATCCCCATCACAGAGGTACAGCACTTTAATTACTTGAAATATATAATAGTACATGCATTTGTTTCTCCCTTTCCATTCCCATTAAAATGTAAGATTCTTTAGGCCAAGAATTATTTTTTTTTCTTGTATCTCCATTGCTTATCACAGGGCCTTGCATTTAAGGGTTTGTTCAATTCTGCCATCCCTAGACAGAAGCAGGGATTAGACTTGCAAAATGCCTCACAGATTTGGGGACAGCACTAGCAAAACATAGCATTATTCTGTGAGTCTTGCCAATTAAGATGATAGCTTTATAAAATAGCAAGCCCTAAATGCTTATCTTGGCAGTTCTCTTCATAATGAGGATGCCCTATCTTTTTTATAGGGAATTGGTCATTCATATTTCCTTTTGAGCAATAGAACATCTCTTGGTGCCTACGGGTAGGTTCTAATACTTTGCACATATTGGGAATGGATGAAAGCAGGAACATGCTGGTAAATATTTTACAACTAGCTCTCTGGAAAGAATATATGGCTACATGACACACTGGTAAGCTTAGACTGCATTATTAAGCTTTTTTCCATCACTTTCTTGCATGTAGACATATAAAAAATAAACCAGGCCTTGATTTACAGTTTTCTCATTTCTGCTTGTAATTGTTCACACTGAGAATTTAATGATCACTTCTCCCAAGCCAGTACAAGCTAACTCCAGTACATCACTAGGCATAATAAATAGAAGGAAAATGGCGGTCCTGATTCTCATTCTATAAAGTGATTGCTCCAAACTTTTCCCACTTTCAAATCAATTTTAATTCACTAGTCTACCCCATCCATCAAACCTCAGTAGATGACAGAATAGTAATGTTATATTTGGAAAGGATCACATGATTTGAGAATTGGAAGGAACCCCTCTACCATCTAATGTAGTCTAAACTTTGGTTTAACAGGTGGAGACCAGAGAGGAAAAGTGACATGTGCGTATACTTTACTAAAATTGTCATCTAAGGTAAACTTTCACACATTAAAAAACCTTTTGAAAGTTTGTCCTATATCTTTTACATATAAAATAATTTTAATGTTTGTATTTAGCTCTTTTGATAATGTAAAGGTTTAATAGCATGCCATTTTTATTTCATTTTTAATGAATTGAAAATCCATGATTCCAGTTCATGAGAATGCAAAAAGTTGTTGGAGCAGGCATATCTCCTCTAATGACAGCGCACCTAACTTGCCCAATTTGAGTTTTGTGGGAGTGATTAAATCTCATAAAAGTTAAAATTGTAAAACTAGTTATTATTAAAGGATAGCAAACATCAAGGAGGGTCTAACTGCTAAAATGGAAAAGTTTTGACAAACTGGGTAGACCTGAGCATGCCTAAAGATGCATATCAGTGGAGAGGGAAATACCAAGGATAAAAGTTTTTATATTTGGAAGAATGAGTAAGGTCCTAGAGCAGAACTAAGAAATGATGAATACTGGGAGTAGAGGTGAGAAGTTTAGCTTTCTTTTTTCTTTTTTTTATATTAAGAGAATTTTTCCATGGTTATATGATTCATGTTCTTTCCCTCCCTTCCTCTCATCCCCCCTCTCATAGCCAATGAGCAATTCCACTGAATTTTACATGTGTCATTGATCAAGACTTATTTCCACATTATTAATATTTGCATTAGAGTGATCGCTTAGAGTCTACATCCCAATCATATCCCCATCGAATCATTTAATCAAGCAGTTGTTTTTCTTCTGTGTTTCTGCTCCCACAGTTCTTTCTCTGAATGTGGGTAGCATTCTTTCTCATAGGTCCCTCAGAAATGTCTTGGGTCATTGCATTGCTGCTAGTAGAGAAGTCCATTACATTCGATTGTGCCAAAGTGTATCCATCTCTATGTATATGGTTCTCCTGGTTCTGCTCCTTTCACTCTGCATCAATTCCTGGAGATGGTTCCAATTAACATGGAATTCCTCCAGTTCATTTTTCCTTTTAGCACAATAGTATTCCATCACCAGCAGATAAGTAGGTTAACTTTAGAGAAAAACCTGGAAAGCTCTAAGGCCATGGATATGCTGAGATTAAGATAAGGGATAAATGAGAATATTCAAATCAAAGCATTTTATTCTCATTTAAGAAGATGAGACCATTTACTAATGATTGGAAGAGAGATGAGTTTCCAGAGTACAGATATTTTGTACTGTCGATGACTTAAAAGACAACAAAAACCAACTGAAGTTAGTTTAGACGTGCTAGACTGAGAAGAATGAAAAGGGCATCATCATTGGGCAGAGGTGCTGTTGGTCAGTAAGAATAAGCTCTTAGTTCTGTTTCTTCCTTCCACAATACTTTACAGAAGAGGCAATCTAGGATGCATGAGAAGACTGCATTGAAGTAGTTGATTATAGACTTGGATTCTATTTTAGCCAGGAAGGAACTAGGAAAAGTGAGAGGGATTGAGTTGTACAGGATGAGAAGACTTGAAAGTCCCTTTCAAGGAAAAATTTGCATCTATGAGATTATATATCTGTTGAAATAACTGGTCTGTTTGTCCCATGATTTCCATGTCTAATGGTTATTATATGTGGTAATAGCATTACGTTTCTCCCCCCTTTCTTGCCCTATTATGTGTGTTGTCTCCTTTAGATTAAAACTCCTTGAGGGCAGAGACTGTCTTTCTTTTTATTAATTGTATTCCCAACACTTAGCACAGTACAAGGTTCATCAGTAGGTGCTTTAGAAATGTTTGGTTTGATAAAAACATGCAGACCAAAAATTCCAAAAAGATCCTTGTGACTTAAGACTATAATCAGGGATATTCAGGTAAATGTTTAACAACCAGCATTCCCACCTCTCCCCCAAATAGTCATAAAACACTTTGAATTTGAATTTGAATTGACATTCTCTCTGTCATTTGAAATTGTTGTAAGCCCTGGAAGCTCAACTCTCTACCCTGGAGCTCTCTCTACCCTGAGAGAGCTCTCTACTCTGAACCCTGATCTTAAGCACAGAGGGGATTACAATCAGCATTGTTAGAAAAACTACCTGAACCAATAAAATCATAGATCCTTGAAACTAGAAGGTGTCTCTCCTTACGGCTTCCAGAATGGACAACTTAACATGTATCAGTCAGTCCTCTTTGGCACAGTCCCCCTCTCATGAGGACCAAGGTACAAACCAGCAGCTTATAGTCATGTCCTTTAGCAAGGGACCAGAGCACATGTCCCTACCCATGGAACCAAAGAGTACATGCCCAAATCCAAAGGAAGTACTCCAATTCAACTCTCTGTTGGGTTAAGAAAAATTCCCTAATAACTAGAGCAGTCTAAAAATGGAATGAGCTGCTTTAGTAGTTAGTGAGCTTAGATCATAAGAGATTTTGGCAAAAGTCAAATAACCCTTGGTGATATTTTATTCAGTTACTTGTTAAGTTAGATGGCCACTTAGGTCCCCTTCCAACTTTAAAATTGTGACTGAAGAAGGCAAGGACAGTTTCTGTTTCATGCTTACAGGGTTATGGTGGCAAAGGAGATGAGACAATCATGATGCCAATTTTGCTGCTGGTATTCTTAACTTGTCCTACATACCTCAGACCCTAATCTCAGGTGTCCCTATCCCTGGCAATAACTTTGGCTAAAGTAGAAAATGTTGCCACAAAGAGGTGGCAGATTGCTGTCACTTTAGTGCCACAGAACATTGCTACACATTAGATGAACTTGCAGCAGCATTTGACCAGAGATAACAGAAAGAATAGCAACCTAGCCTAGACTGGCTTTGTGCTCCTTTATCATAATTTTTTCTCTGGAACTCTTTAAACTGATTCGTGGAACTGCGAGTATCCTTTGCACTCTTTTAGAAATGTTACTCTTAGGAGTTAATATTTTTGAGGTGCCACTTGAGGCTTAGAAAATGCTCAGCGATAATACTGATCAATGTTGAGACCCCAAAAGAACTTTCCAACTTTGAGAGATTCAACTATTGCTTAGTGGGTTTGGAGATAACTGGACATTTCATCACTTCTCATCCTTAGTTTGTGATACAATCCACTCTTGTAATTTATTGTTTTTTTTTTCATTCTTGTTGCCAGAAGGATAAAAAACTTCATTTTTACAACAAAACTTCCATATCTGAGTATAGCATTTGTTCTCCTTGTTTCTATTTCTTCCAGACCTCTTTTAGATTTAACTCTGCAATATGAGCCAAGGTCAAGATAATGCCTATGTTTTTCATGTCCTGTGGATAAATAGGAAATGGGTAAATCTGATGACTAATGAAAACAAACCTCCAAAATATTGGGAAAAGCTAAGTCTGCTAATTTAGAATTCCAAGAGCACACTCTGATTCTTACAAGGGCAGATTCACATACAGATGGATATGTACATTTGGCTTCTTATAAGAAACCTATTTTCAGGATGACTGCTGCATCCTCTTAAAATGCTACTTGGTTGAACTTCTGTTATGTTGTCAATAGAACTAAAAGTTTTGTTGTGAATGGAAGTTGTCAACAAGTTAACAAACACCTATTTTACAAGTGTATTGTAAAAAAGGATGATGGAGGATGGTGAGAAAGGAGAAGGAAGGGAAAAGGAAGGGAAGGAAGCCGCGGTAGCCCCCAGCCCCGGTGGGGAAATTAACCCAAGCTCTTTCGGAGCAGAACAAAGTCAGGCTGACTTTGGGATATTTAACTGAGTTTAGGTTAGGAAAGAAAAGGTCTGAGGAAGCTAGGAGGTAGATCTCCAACAGCTACGTAGGGACCAAGGCTCTCCTTGGTTCTGGGGAAAAGGCACCAAAACACAGACCTCTCTCTCCTTTTTATAACTTTCTCAGACACCTCCCACAAAGGAAGTAGGATGTGTCTGAAGAAGTTGTGGTAGGGAGTCTTGGGAAATGGAGTCTCCCAGGGTTCAGAAGGGTTTTAAACTGCAAACAAGCTAAGCACAAGAAAAGTAAAAACTGACCCTGACCTCAAGAAGCACACATTAATGGAATAAAACTCTTGCCTAGGGGCAGCTGGGTAGCTCAGTGGAGTGAGAGTCAGGCCTAGAGACAGGAGGTCCTAGGTTCAAACCCGGCCTCAGCCACTTCCCAGCTGTGTGACCCTGGGCAAGTCACTTGACCCCCATTGCCCACCCTTACCAATCTTCCACCTATGAGAAAATACACCGAAGTACAAGGGTTTAAAAAAAAAGGAAAAAACAAAAAACAAAAAAACTCTTGCCTAAACACCCTCTATCAATCCCTTCCTCTCCAAAAAAGGAACAAAGCTTCATTTGATCTTATTATTATCTAGGCCATTTTCCTTCTTTGAATGCCAAAATTCTAAGAATTACAGTCTGGAGCTATTGTCTTTATTCCCTTAATCTTTGTGATTCTGTTTCTATACTCACTTTCATTAAAATTGTTTTCTCAGAGATTTCCAGTGATTCTGCAAAATTATAGGACCTAAGTAGGTTCTCTGAAAAGTAACCTCAAAGGTTATTAAGTTCAACTAGAATCTACATGGGAATTTTTTCTATAGCATCCCTAATGAATGGTCTTTCCTCTGAGGAGCAAGAATTTGCTTTTTACTGAGAGCATCTATCCCCTTTCAAACAGTTCTAATTTTAGAAAGTTTGTCTTATATTAAATTTGAATTCATCAGCAAGGTCCACTCATTGTTACTAGTTCAGCCCCTGGAAAGAAGTAAAACAAGTCTTCTACTTGGTAGACCTTTTAGATACTTGGGAGACAGCTTATGTCTCCCCATGTCTTCTTCAGGACAAGTATTCTCATTTCCTTCAGGTCATTCTGGTTTGGCAATTCTCCAGTTCTCTCACTATTTGGGTAATCTTCTGGATTCATTCCAGCTTGCTACATTCTTCCTAAAATGTTATGCCTAGAACTAAAAATGGTACTTTGTGCTCTGAGCAGGGCAAAATAAAGTAGAACTATTACTTCCCACATTCTGGACCCAACTCTTAAAACTGATTAGGAAAGCAATAGCCTTTTTATCTGCCAAATGAATATTTTTGAAAGAGCAATAATTTTCATTTTGTAACAATTATGGGTGTGAATGTGCACTTCTACTGACAGGCAGGCTGATTCAGAACAAGGTAAAAGCCTATTGGGCTGATTTTTCTATCCACTAGTTCTGCTTCAGGTGGGTGTTAGATTTTGTTCCGTTGACACATTTTACTGGGTTTTTGCTATTGTTCCTCAGTTTTTAATTTTATAATTTTTAAGAATGGATATTACTCTGAAGATGCAAAACTATAAAAATCTTATGAACAATGCCAAATACTATAAGAACGATGACTATAAGAAAAGATATGTTGCATATTAAGAAAAATTTTAAAGATGTAAAATGTAAGGTTTATTATATGCCATTAGTTATTTTACTTTGTCTCAAGCATCCCTAAGCTACTGTAAACACTCCTGATACTTGTTGACCTTTTAGTCCACTAAAACCCCTAGATATTATTCACAGTTGCTAATTAGTGATATCTCTATCCTCTATTTGTGAAGTTAGTTTTTTGAACATATATATGTGTATATATATATGTATATATATACACACACACACATATATATATATATATATAGTTAACCTTTAAAATCAAACAAACATGCAGCTCTGTAGCAAAGATGTTTATTTCCATTAAGAGAATTCAAAAACACACAAAAGGCTGGGGAAGGGTGTTGGATAGATAGACCCAAGGTCCCCCAAGAGACTGAAGAAGGGTACAGGTTTATATGGTGTTTCTGGTCTTGGGATTAGGAAATGTAGGAAATTTCTACCCAGCACAAGAATATACTATCAATTTTTTGGAATGAGTGTACATCAGAATGGGACTTAAGATAAAGAGATGATGTGGGAACTCTGGGGCACACTGACTTTTTGGAGCTAGAACATTGCAAAGTAGGACTATATCACCATTCTATAATCTTAATGTTCTCAAGTTATGAATAAACATCATAGAAGTCATTAGAAATGTCTTAAACCTAAACATTTCCTCTATTTTGACTGAGAGAAAATTTGCCCCCACTGGCCAGAGGAAAAACTTGATGGGACATAATTTTTAGTCATAATCCACTGTATCTTGACACAAAGCCACAAAAACATTAAGAAAGAGAAAAGGAACTCAATATACAAATGGGGGGGGGAACCCCACCAAAACAATACAATAATGAATATCAACATTTAACTAATATCAAGCCTTTTTACATTTTGGTAACCCATCCCCAATGTCCACAAGTTTCATTTCAGATCTCAAATGTCCCGTATAGTTGTTTTATCTTTAAAAATATCTTCTTTTGGTTATTCAGAGATAGGTCTCCTCTCTAAAACATTTGTTCCTTTGGTTCCAAGTTACTTATAGATATTTCTTAGATGTGCTTGCTAAAATCTTCTACAAAGCAGATCTTAATGAAAATTAGTACAACTTTTACATTTTACTTCTTGGATAACTAGTTGAGATGGTAAAAACCATCCACAACCTTGGGGTTCTAATCTTATCAACAATAGAACAAATCAGTTAAAATTCAGAGATTTTAGATTTTTACATGCCATTAGAATAATTTACATTTGGGGGGATGAAACCAAGATGGCAGCTTAGTAGCCACAAAAGCTGAAACTGCTCTGACAGTCCTTCCAAAGCAATCTTTTAAAAGTGCTTCAAAATGGCAGGAGACAAAAATCAACAGCAAGACAGAGTGAGGAGGCTTTCCCACTGAACACAGTTTGAAAGATAGGCAGAGAGTTAATTATTTGGGCCTACTTTGGGATCCTGGGACCCTTCCTACACTAACAACAGATCACCCCAGTCTGACCTCTTGAAATCACAGACCCACCCCACCCCCCCTGCACCAACCCACAGTGAGGCCCTTCTGAAGTCCATAGCACTTGGCCCTTTCAAGCCTGCATTGTGATGAAAACCCAGCCCCAGGACAAAATAGCTCACAGTACCAAGCCCAGTAAGCCATCAGCAGAGGAGACAGAATCCGCAGCTTTCAGAATTCCCAGTCCACAGGCAAAAAACAAAACAAAAAACAAAACAAAACAAAACAAAAAAACGCCTAACTCTAAAACATTTCTATGGAGACAAAAAGTGAAAGAGAGTCAATGGGGACAGTGAGATCCAAGCAAGCACAGGCAAAACTTCAAAGAAAAATGGAAATTAGTCTCAAACACTGGAAGAATCATTTACATTTAACATTCAGGATTACCTAATTTGTTCTATCTCAATACTTTTCATTCCAATTACTTTAGGAAGATAAGATGCTCTTAGGGATCTTATATATAAAAAGATAAGCAACAACTCCTTTTTTAATGCCAATACCAATCAAACTACCAAAAATTATTTTATAAAACTAGGAAAAAATAAAGTTAATCTAGAAGAAGAAAAGGTCAAGAATATCTAGGAAATTAATGTTAAAAAAAATCAAGGAAGGTGGCCTAGCAGTACTAGATCTCAACTGTACTATAGAGCAGTAATCATCAAAACAGTCTTGTAGTGGCTAAGAAATAAAATGGTGTATTAATTGAATAGATTATATATACAATATATATGGCTAACCTAGTGTTTAATAAACCCAAAGACCCCAGCTTTTGGGGTAAGAGCTCACTATTTAACAAAAACTGCTGGGAAAACTGGAAAATAGTACGGTAGGAACTAGGTACAGACCAATACCTCCCACTCTATATAAAATAAGGTTAAAATCAATATATGATTTAGACAAAAAAATTAGGTTGATAACATAAGTAAATTAGGGGAACATAGAATAGTTTACCTGGCAGATCTTTGGAGAAGGGAAGAATAGATGGCCAAACGAGATAAATGAATAATTTTGAATATATTAAATTAAAAAGCTTTTGTACAAACAAAATCAATACAACCAAGATTAGAAGGGAAAGAACAAACTGGGAGGAATTTCTATAGCAAATTTCTTTGATAAAGGTCTAATTTCTCAAATTTGTAGAGAATGAAGTCAAATTTATAAGAATACAAGTCATTCCCCAACTGACAAATGGCCAAAAGATATGAATAAGCAATTTTTAAATGAAGAAATCAAAGCTATCAGTAATTATATGAAAAAAAAAGTTCTAAATCACTCTTGATTGGAGAAATGCAAATTAAAATAACTCTGAGGCACTATCTCACACCTGTCAGATTGTCCAGTATGACAGGAAAGTAATAAATATTGGAAGGAATGTGGCAAAATTGGGACACTAATGCATTGTTAGTGGAGTTGTGAACTGATTTGAAATTACAAGGCAATTTGCAACTATACCTAAAGGTCTATAAAACTGCACATGCCCTTTGATCCAGTAATATCACTACTAGACCTGTATCCCAAAGGGATCATAAAAAAGGGGAAAGATCCTACTTGCACAAAAATATTAATAGCAGTTCTTTTTGTGGTGGCAGAGAATGGAAAACTAAAGGGATGCCCCTCAATTGGGGAACGGCTGAACAAATTGTGGTATATGTTGGTATGGGAATATTATTATGCTAGTAGGATGCTTTCAGAAAACCCTGGAAAGATCTACATGAGCTGATGCAGAGTGAAATAAGTAGAACCAGGAGAACCCATACTCAGTAACTGCAATGTTATACAATGATCAACTGTGAAAGACTTAGCTACTCTCACAACAATACAATGATCCAGGACAATTCTGAAAGATTTATGAAGAATGCTATCCACCCCCAGAGGAAAAACTGTTGGAGTCAAAATGCAGATCGAAGCATAATATTTTTCACATTAGTTTATTTATGGGAGGTTGGTTTTATATGGGTTTTCTTTTACAACAGGGATCCATATGGAATTATGTTTTGCATGGTAATACATGTATAACCCAGATCAAACTGCTTACCATTTTTGAGAGAGAGGAGGGAATAGAGGGAAGGAGTCAATTTGGATCTTTTAATTTTGGAAGACATATGTTGAAAATTGTTATTACATGTAATTGGAAAAATAAAATATCTGAATAAAAAAACCCAATCCCCCCTTTTTTTTTGCAATTCAGTGATTACACAAATGAATTAATTTGAAGAAACTAACTATATTCTAACTGAAACAAAAACTTGAGGTAGGGTGCAGATTTGACTAATTCCCAATTATACACAGAGTGTATAGCAAATGGATTGCCTGTAATAAAACTTTTCAACTGTTAACTACATTCAAATGGACTTAATCTTATTATACATGACTATGTATTAATAGGCAGATGACAAGTCCAAATACTAATTTGCTTTAGTTGTTTGATGTAGAATGACTACACATTTAGACTGAAAATAGCTTACATATTTGCATTGTGCTCATATCTTCTATTAACCACTTGCTCTGATTATAGAAATTTGTTATAAAAGGAAAAAAACAGGAATAAGTTATAACAGCATCAAAATTGGTCCCTCTAACAGAAGCCTTAAAGGCACAGAGGGATTCATTTACCAACATCCTTAACTTTGCTTGAGTTCAGGTAAGAGTCACAGTTGATAATCATGCAGTAACAATTAAACAATCGGGTGGGAACATTCCTATTAATATAAATCAGAAGGATTCCATCATCTCAGCTCTGCTGAGATTATTCTCTCAACTTTACCCAGATAAAGACCCACACCTATAACAGTTCAGGATCATACTCCTGAGTAACATCACTTTTACCCTTATGGTGGATTACTGACTTAATGATCCATCAGATCATACCTGAATTCAAAACTCAAAATAACACTAGTTACAGTCCCAAGAGCTTTTACCTCCAATGATAAATTTCACTAGCCACAGCTTAGGGCTGAATATAATTAAATGTACTTTCATGGAGTTATAATAATAAGTATGCCAGGGCTCACACACATATAAGAGATTTCATTTAATTCTATTCTTTTCTTAATCATAAACTCATCCTGGCATAAAAATCAATCATTAGAAATAATTTCTCTATTGTAAATGGACTTGTACATTTTTAGAAATCCAATTTTATTGGTTAGAAATCCCATAACCCAAGCAAGCTTTTTTCATAGGGCTAATAATTTTGCTCATACAGATTGAAAATTTATATATAAAAGAAAATTTGCAAGATTTTTTTTTAGGCTTTCTACATTGCGATTCCCATTTTTTCTTTCTTTTCTTTTTTTAATACTTTCCCAGTCCTTACTGAGTTTCACTACTCAATAAGGGACCTAACTGATAAGATTTCCCAATACTATTACAATTCATCTATCTAGGAATTCTTAGGATGGCTTGGTCTTTGCCACTCTTTTACCCTCAAAAAGTTTCCTTTTTTGTAGTGGGCAAACAATATAGTTCTTAAAAATTCAATTGAACAAATAATAAAATATGTAGGTATTTACAAATTAACCATAGCTCAAAACTTATTTTAATCTTTAAAAACATTCCAACTTTTTATCCTCTAACCCTTTGCTCAAAGCAGATTACAACTTTTTTTTCTAACTAAACTTCCAAAATTCCTACTTACTTGGAATTTACATGTTACATTTCCCCAAATGGACATTAATTAAAAGCCCCTTAACCTTCAAATGCCTTCGATTAAAGTCCCTTAACAACCTGTTTCTTTCACATTCTAATCTAATACTTTACTTATCATCTTCTACATGCTTTCACTATCATAATTAAAGTAAATTTCACTAAGTTTTGCTTTTATTTTTGAATTATGCCCAATTAAACACTTCCAAGATTTCAACATTGAGACAGATCTCTAAAAACTCAAGCAATTTCACAGTAAAAATAGTATTATCGATTATATTTCCAAATAGATGGTTTCAAACAATTTGCATCATTTCTTCAGCATTGAAAACTACAACAGTGTAAACAATAATCCAAAGGAGTCAAGACTTAAAAAAGGATGTATCATTTAAAAGCTAGTTCCAACCAACAGTATAATCAAATTCATTTCAGGCATTAATTTTATCCATAACATAATTTGGTAATATAAAAAATTTTTTCATAAGATCTCATCATTAACAAAATTCCATATATATTTATATATATGTGTGTGTATGTGTGTGTGTGTATTTTATGCCAATCACAGTGAAAACTTCATACAGAATTTTCCAGCATGAGTCTTTTATATACAATCAATAAAATAAAAAAGGCTCATATAGAATTCTTATCATATCTCAAATTCTGTGTTAAACAATTCACAATCTCCAAACTGACAGTCATATATTAAAAGCTTTAATCTATCCCAATTAGCTCATTTTTTAAGAGCACACAATTCAATTTAGTTCAAATCCAATTTTCATGAAGAATTCAATGCTTTCAGGGCAGTCCTAATTTACTATTGTTTCTACTTTATATTACCTTCAAATCAAACTTAAATTTTTTAGTACTACTGCTTCCAATAAGACAAACACATGAAATTCTACATTTCCCAAAATATTCACCATTCTCCTTTCAATAAAATTCATTCCAATAGCATTTCAAACTAATAGATCTTCAAACTTTAGTTTACTCATTTCCTTCTTTATAATATACGCATACAATCTTTAACTTTTGAATTATTGCCAATTTCACCATTCATTACAAGATGGAAGCACCCAAAAATTCTCTAAAAAGCCTTTTTTAAGGGGCAGTTAAGTGGCAGAGTGGATTGAGGCCCAGGTCCAGAGATGGGAGGCCCTGGGTTCAATTCTGACTTCATATACTTCTTAGCTATGTGACCTCAGGCAAGTCACTTACCCTCCATTGCCCAGCCCCATGTTGGTGGACCTATGGCATGCATGCCAGAAGGGGCTACTCCCTTACTCCTCTCCATGAGCTCCTGAGGACATTTCTCCCATCATTTGCCCCTCTGCCCAGCAGCCCAATGGGAGCACATCCTCTCTCCCCTGTCTGGGGTAAGGCAAGGGGCTCTCATGTAGCATGCGAGTTGCAATTTAGGCACTTGATCTCTAAAAGGTTCATCATCATGGGTCTACCCCTTACTGTTCTGCCTAAGAATCATGATAAGATAGAAAGTAAGGGTTTAAAAAAATGCCTTTTTAAGCAAATATAAAAATTATTTAAAGAACAATTAAGTTCTGAAATTTTATCAACTGGAATAATAGAATTTCCCTAAGTAAACATCACATGGAGCTCCAGTTGCTTACTTGAACAAAACTTCTCTCATTTTAGGGGTGGAGTCAAAAATAATTCTTAAGAATTTAAATACATAATGGCCATATAATTTACAGTAGAATTTCCAATTAATATAAATGTAATTTCTATTTCACTTCAAAGTTTAGGAAACATCCAATTAAATGTCCTAATAATTTATTTATCTATCTTTAATTTTAATCCGTATTTCAAAGAAACTTTTCTGAAATATTTCTGCTAAATTTGTTCTGCTTAATCTGAGGTGACCTTGCTTTCTTGGCTGTTAAAACAATAAATCTAGCATTCCAATGGATGTTCTTTATTTTCCCTATTAAACTAAGGAATATCAACTCAAAACTCACTCTGTGTGACCTCCAATTTTATAAAAATCATTTAAATGATAGTTTAGGGATTTATGGCTTCACACATAAATTCTTTTTAACCCTTATTTCACTCTCTTTCCCTCCAAACATCCCCAGCATTCAAGAATGCAAGGAAGGAGAGACAGAAAAAATTCTAACGCATAAATCACATAGAGTTTTTGTTTTCCAAACTCCTAGCTTGTGTGCACAGACATATGAAAACACAGATTTACAAAGACAGACAGGAAATAATCAACACCCACTCAAGTCCTACTTGCCTGATTTACTATCTCTTTAAAAGTTTCAATGACTTTTTCCACAGGCTGAAATAAACTTACTCACAGAGATGCAGAGACACAGAGACACAGACAGACACATAGAACAGATGCAAAACTTCAGTTTTTTCATTTCAGGATCAATTTGAAAATATTCAATTTAGGAACTTAATTTAGATTTAGATTTAGAGCTAGCTATGTTTTTTTTTTTTTTTAATAATTTTGTCCTGATCAGAGATTCTTCCTTTTTGTGACTAATAAATTGCGAGGGTGACTTTTACTATTTATCATTAAAACTAAAAGGGATCCTTACAGAAATAACAGAAGGTTTTCTCACCTACTGACACCTCCTAAATGATGATCTTTCCAGAGGTCCATAAACTAATGCATATGCTTTGCCACCATGTTCCTTTGGAGTCCTCTCATTGCTAATCAAATTCCCATAATCCAAGGAAATGATCAAAGCAATTAAACCACGATTTCTCCCCAAGAAGAAACAGGCAAAAATACCTCTTAGGTCATGACATTAGGAATTAATTATCTCAAAAGAAACAAATAGCTCAACCAGGAAAATAAATAAGAGCTTCAGGAATCAAAATTCGGAAAGGTTCATTATTTGCCTCATATTCCCTATACAAGAGCATTAACTCAAGACTGTCCTGGGCTTTTCCCCTATGGTGATCTCAACTTTTCCTATGGTTTATAGTTGCCATCTCTGCACAAATAACTCTTGTTTTGTTTATACCATCTCATGTCACTCCCAAATCAACAGCCAGCCACCTGCTGGACAATTTAAGCATTTCGCCAGCATCTTCAACTTACTATCAGAACAGAATGTAGTACCACCACCTCCTTCCCTACTTCAAAGTTCTTTATTACTGTCAAGGGCATCACCACATTTCCAGTCCAAACACGTTCTTAAACTGTCATTCTCAGCTCTTTCCTTTTCCTCATCTTCTATATCCAAATAATTGCCAAGTTTGGTTAATTATGTGTTCATAGCATCTCTTCTTGCCTCCATACCCACTTTTCCAACCAAATGGCCCAAAACAGATCTACCACTTGGATTAAAGGAATATATAGCCTCTTAAGTTTTCAACCCTCTTTTAAACTACCCTCTGCACAGCTGCCAAAATCATTTGCCTTTTGAGTAAGGGAGTGGCATGGGCAGAACCATACTCCAAAATTTCTGTAGAAAGAAGGTCAATGGAATGTTGGTTGTCCACTTTTCAGGTCACTTTCACACTACCAGCCCATCTTCACTTCTAATATAATTTCTTGAGTGACATCTAAAGGTGGTCATTAACAGGGTTGAGGGGAAAAATGAGAGAGGATTTCATATTGGTTTACTTGAGTTAGCTTAAAAAGAACTTAGTTTAAAAAAAGCATTTGAGGTTCAGAGAATGTGAGCAGACATTGTTGCAAGATTGCCATTTATTTTTTAAAACCTTCTTTTTCCTCTTGGAATCAATACTGTGTATTGGTTCTAAGGCAGAAGAGCAGTAAGGGCAATTGTGTTTAAGTGACTTGCCCAGAGTCACAAAGGTAGGAAGTGTCTGAGGCCAGATTTTAACTCAAGACTGCCCATCTCTGGGCCTGGCTCTCAATCCACTGAGTCACCTAGCTGTCTCCTGCAATTTACTTATTTATTTATTTTACTTTAACATACTTCATTAACAAAGAAACAATAATAAACCTGCAATCTATTTTTGGGAAGGAAGGACTAATAATTTAGCTACAGCCCAGAGTTCTTGGAGGTAATGATTTTTTTACTAAATCATTTATTATATTTATTTTTATTAAAAGCTTTACTGTGTGTCATACAGTGCTAACTGCTGAAGATACAAAGGCAAAAGCATGATTCTTAAGGGGCTTATATTCTAATGGAGGGGACATGAGCAATTTTAGTTATAATTACAAATATATATATATATATATATATGAGTTAAATGGAAGATCATCTCAGAGGGAAGACAGTGGCAAAATCAGATGGGGAGAAGAGAAATAGCTTACTGCAGAAGATAAATTTTGAGCTGAGCTTTGAAGGAAGTCAAGGTGAGGAGGCAGAGCATTCTAGGAGCAGGGCAGAGCCACTACTAAAGCACAGAAACGAGTGTTATGTTCAAGAAACTGCAAATTAGATAGTATACCACATGGGAATAAGGTGCAAGAAGGTTAGAAAAGTAGAAAGGGACAAGATTATGGAGAAGTTTAAATGCCATTTTATTTGATCCTGGGGGCCACTGGAACTCACTGAATTTCAGGAGGGGAGTGAAGGAGATATATCTTGGTCAGACCTACACTTTGGAAAAAAAATCTAAATCTGAATAAAGGATGAATTGGAATGTTGAGAGACTTGAGGTAAAGAGATCAGTTAGAAAGATATGCAAAAGTAGTCCTCTTTGTAGGTAAGAGGTGATGAAGGCACAAAATAGGATTAGGATTAAAGGAGTGGAAAACAGTTGTAAGCAATGGCCCCAGACTGGAATCTCAGAATATCAAAGTGGAAATCTAGTCGGACCCTCATTTTTTTTTTATTAAAATTTTTTTTGAACTTACCAAATCCTAAATAAAATGAGCATTTCCATATATACACTTTATACAAAACTGAAAAAAAAATTTTTTTAAACCTTAACCTTCCAATTTAGAAGCAGTACCATGTTTTGGTTCCAAGGTAGAGAAGTGGAAAGGCCTAGGCAATGGGGAGTTAAGTGACTTGGCTAGCTAAGAAGTGTCTGAGGCCACATTTGAACTCAGGACTGCCCATTTTTAGACCTGGCTCTCAATCCATATGTACTTATTTTTCAAATAATTTTCAAAACTCTCCTATGTATTTTGAGAACAGATTATTTCTGTTCTCAAAGCCTCTGATTTTATAGAGGAAATTCAGTCAATCAAAAAGCATTTATTAAGTACTTCCTATGTTCCAGGCCTAACTATTTTGAACTCGGGACTGCCCATTTTTTGGCCTGGATCCATAGTAAGGATAGTAAGTTTAAGGATCCAAAAAAGAGGCAAAAGACAGTCCCTCTGACTTATGAAAAAGAAGGCTATCCATCTCTAAAGAACTGTTAAAGAGTGGAAATGAAAATGAAAACCATGATTTATCACTTGTTTGAGTATATGATTTGTGGGTTTGGTTTATAAGATTATTCACTTATGTTTGTTATAATCCCTGTCTCTCCTGTATTTTTTTTAACATGTTATAATACGTATACAACCCAAATTGAATTGTCAACTTTGGGAACAGGGAGAAAAGAAGGGAAGGAGACAACATGAATTATATAACTTTGAAAAACTTGTGTGTAAATTTTTTATTTGCTTCTTTTGGTGGCTGCCTATTGCCTCTAAGATAAAAACAAGATAAAGACTTTCACTTGTCACTTAAAGACCTTCAAAATCTGGTTCTAACCTATTTTTCTTTTTAATAATTTATTTTTGACTTTAAGAAAATTTTTCCATGGTTACTTACATGATTCATGTTCTTTCTGTGCTTTCCTCCCACTCCCTTCCCTTAGCCAAGGCACAATTCCACTGGGTTTTACATGTGTTATTGATCGAGCCCTATTTCCATATTATTGATATTTGCACAAGGGTGATCATTTTGTAAATTTGTTATTAAAAAATAAAGATAAAACTAGAGGGGAAAAAAGACAGTTCCTTCCCTCAAGGAGCCCACAATCTGTGGGAGACAACAAGCAAATAAACAAACATGATCAAGCTATATATGGGAAAAATAAGGAATAATTAAAAGATGGAAGGCACACAATTAAGAGGGGTTGAGAAAGGCTTCCTACAGGTTCAAATTTAGTCAAGACTTAAAGGAAGCCAGGGAAACTAGGAAGTAAGGATAAGGGAGAACATTCCAGGTATGGAAGACAAGCAAAGAACATTCCCAGAGCCAAGAGACATAGTGTCTTATTGATACAATTGCAAGGTCAGTGTCACTAGATTGAAGAGTATATGGAGGAAGTAAGGTGCAAGAAATCTGGAAAGGTATGTGTGTGTGTGTATGGAAGGAGGGGAAGGAGGGAGTAGGTTATGAAAAACTGAATGCCAAATAGGATTTTGTATATGATTCTGGACATGATAACATTGCCATTGGAATGAATGAGTGTGGAAGTGGGGTATGACATGACATAGCTGACCTTGTGCTTTAGGAAAATCACTTTGGCAGCCTAAATGGAAGATAGAGTGGAGAAATTTATTGCAGAAAGACCAATGAGAAGGTTATTGCAATAGTCCAAGTATGAGGTGATGAGGACCCGTACCTGGTGGTAGTGGTAGTGTCTGAAGGAGAATGGGGCACATCCAAGAAATGTTGCCAAGGGGAAACCAATAGGCCCTGGCAAAACAGATTGGATATAGGGGTGGGGGGAGTTGGTGTGAGAAGTTGAGGATGACACCTAGGTTGTGAACCTGTGGACTGGGAGGAAGGTGATACTCTTAAAGTTAATAGGGAAGTTTGGAAGGAAGGAGAGTTTAAGGGGAAAGGTAAGTTCAGTTTTAAATATGCTGAGTTTAAGATGTCTACTGGACATCCAGTTTAAGATGTCTGAAAGGTAGGTGGAGATACAAAATTGGAGATCAGCAGAAAAGGTTAGGGCAGGCTAGGAAGATCTGAGAATCATCATAGAAATAACAAATCCATAGGAGCTATGAGATCACCAAATGAAGTAGTATAGTATAGATAATTATTGTCTTTCATACTCAAAAGAGGAACAAAGTGGCATGACTATGTTGAGGTCAGTTTACAGTGTGTCCAACTGTGGCCAATTAGGCCAGTATGAATTTGGAGGGCTCTGTTACAGATCAGGCATGAATAGTCAAATAAACATTTGGGATGGAGATGTCACATAAACTTGAGCAAATCTGCTTTGCTCATAGAGCACAGTGCCTTCTTTGATAGAGCATGTCATGCTGGATGGTCCTCCTGGCAATATACTTTCAAAGGGACACAAACTGAAACAAATCATGTGAGGGGTTTAGAAATCATGTCAATGAAGTAGCTAGGGAAAGTCAGTCTGGCAAGGGATGCTGCCTTTTCTTTTCCAATATGAGTAAAATTCAACTATGGCTTATAATTTGTATTATTTTCAGTGTATACTGTTTTCCATTTTAAGAGGATATGTAGAATAGAATTATGGCCTATCTCTAGACCAGAACTAGTTGGGGTATTATACATAGGAGGGTTTAAATTTCTTTGTAACTTCAGAGGGTAGAATGAAGACCAATAGGCCTAAGTTACAGAACAAAGATTTTGATTCAGTCTCAAGAATTTTCTACCTTTCAAGAATGAAATGGTTTGTTTTGAGGTAGCTCTTAATATCATTTCTTGACACACAGTTAAGTACTTCATTAGTGCTAACTAACTAATAGTGAGCTAATATCACTGGAAGTGTTCAAAACATATTTTCCTGTACTAGGTAAGAAGCTTGCCTGGAAGACCTCTGCTGTTCCCCATTGAGTGATTCTGGTCAAGATGGACTAAATAGATGACAATGATCTGAATGATACACAGCACGTAAAACTTCCAGGAGCCTTTGGGTAGGGGCTGGATTAGGTGACCTCTAGAATCCTTGTAACTCCTTGATTTAAGTTTCAAGATTCTCAAAAGCTTTGCATAAAAGCAAGACTAGACTCTCAGAGGCTCTTAAATATATATCGAACAATCACAAAATTTTGGAGCTTAAAAAGAACTTTTAAAAAAAGATCATTTGGTTCAATTTCTTTATATGAGATAACTGAGGTCCAGAGAATAAGTAATTTACCAAGGTTGAACAGCAAGTTTTTGGCAGAGATGAAGCTAGAATCTAAGTCTCTCCATTCTAAGGCCAATTCACTCTCAGCTTTCTCATGCTGCCTCTAGTTCCTGCATTTAAGTCATCAGTCCTGTGGTGGATTATGAACCTCAAAGGTTAACGTAATTAGAGCTGCAAAGAACCTTAAGAAGAGGAACTAAGGCCCAAAGAGATTTAAGTGACTTGCCCAAGGTCACACAGTTAAATTCACAAAGGTAGGATTCAAACCCAGTTCTCAGACTCCAAATCCCATGTTTCCACTGATCCCACTGCCTAGAAGCAAATGATCAAGCTGATATACTTTCATAGTAATCGCAGATTTTAATGTTCAAGAAAAATTAAGTCCATCATACACAATTAAAAATATAGGAAAGTTCATGCAGACATGAAGCTTCCAATTCAGCAATTTAGCTGCTTTTAGAATGAAGATTACATATCAATACAGTACATTTTATAGTCGCCAAACAACTTCACTTGAAGCTTTATACTGTGATTTATACATCTTTTCTTTGTATTTTACACTTTCCATCTTGCACACTTGATCAACCTGTGTTGTTTTAGCTTATGGCAAGAAAAATTAAGCAAAATTACATGCTTATTTCCCTTTTATTAAAACATGAATGGATGAAAATGCTTATGCATGTAGAACACTTCAGAAAGTAACAATGAAGAACATGCAATTTAGTGATAAGGGATAATTAAATATAAAAAATAATAAATCATAACCTCCATTGGAGCCTTTTATTGATCTAAGCCACCTTTTCAAGTTTAGAATATTTCAGATGCAAATATTTAAAAGATGAATGAAAATGTACATTATAAAATGATAAAAAAGATAGACTGAAGGGAAAAGAAAAAATGAAACAACTGATTCTGAATTTAACCAATTAAAACACTAGATATAATTTGGAAGATTGTTACATTATTATATGATAGATGCAGAAAATAGAAAAAAATATAGGTTAGTAATAATAAAGCTTACTCACACATGTTGCTATACTCTTGCTTTAATTCTATATGTCAAAAGATCATCAACTATTTTGACCCGTGTATGAAAATGAAATACCAGTAAACTGTTTATGTAAGTGAAGTATTTCTAAGTTATCTCCATTTTGCATGCTCTAACTTTTCAAAGAGTTTTAACATGTAAAGTTCCTTTAAAACTTCCTTTTTCTTCTCTAACAAGAAAGTATGCTTTTTTGTTTCTTGAAGATAAGTTCTAATTAGTTTGTGGAGGTAATATTTTATGATGTTCTGCATCAATATTGCAAGTACTTAGGAATCAAAAAGAGAAAAAAATTATTCAATAAGGTAAAGTCCTTACAAGTCTCATATTTCAACAAATAAGGCAATTCAGGGAATTTTTCTTATTTCCATTTTAAAGCCAAGGTCACAGAAGACCTATTAAAATATGCAAGTAGAGGAAAGTAGTGAATGGGGTCATAAGACACCTTAATGGAGTTATGACTTCCTAACTTCATTGAAAACAAATATGTAACCAAAGATTTCCCAGAACTTTTCTTACCAATAAAAGTGTCATTTTATCAGCACATTATTATAATCAGTAGGTTTATCTAATACATTTCACCACAAGTTTTTTCATACAATACATTGTAACCTGTGAAATTCTTCAACAAGAGCAATTCCTCCCCTCTATGAATTTTAAGTGTGGAAGTGATGATAGATCCTGCAAATTACAGTTTCCACAAAGCAAACATCCTCCAGAAAGGAACTACTAGAGGTAGAAATTTAAAGCCGCCAACAATCATTAGAATTGACCTGCTTAATCCAAAATTACATTAATAGCTGATGCTAACAATATTTAAGGTGTATACTATAGGCAGAAATGTAACCCTGATTTTCATATTCACAATTTTCCCACATCACATCACACCTATTGTTACCATGGTACAGATTTTACTGTGTAATAATTTTTATTTTAGTGTATAGTTATTCTAAACAGAGTGCCTGGTTACTAATAATTCAGATAACCTAGCTAAAAGAAAAACATTACGTAAACACTTACACTGATGAATTCCATATGTGACTATAGCTTGAGGTCTTACATAATAAGTGGGCAAAGTCTTATTCCCATTTTTCCAATTTATTACATTTTCCTAGCAGGGCTTTATGCCTCATTTCACTCTCTAAGATCTTATCAAATGTTTCAAAATAACCTAATAACAAGTATTGTTTAAAAATTTGTTTAGTATGACCAAAATTCACAGATCATTTAAATGCATTTTACCTGTTGATGACCTAATTCAATTTGATATTTCATGAAAAAAAATGTTTTAATACTACTCTAAATCAAGTTGGACTATAGAAATGATCAACTAATTTTAATGATAAAAGAAACCCATTAGATATTCTGCCTCAGATCCAGTGAGAAAAACTCTCATTTTGAAATGAAGATGGTTTAGACATTTCTTGAGCTAAATGTATACAATGTATATAACAAGGCCAAAAGTGTATTAGGATTTCGATACTACTGAATCATCAGTGCAGCAGCCTTACAATAGGGCAGCCTCATAAAGACACAGAAGGATAGTTTTTCTACTTGAGACAAAGAGTTCTGCACTTCAAGGAAAAAGTACATTTGAAGATCTTCCCTTCACTTTCACTCACTCGTATAGTACAAATATCCATGGCATAGTACATGTCTGGATAGCAACAGACATATATTAAGAAAATAGACACTATATCTAAATCCTGTTAGGAATAAAGAAGGCACCACTGATTTGAGGTTGTGTCCTGTCACCACCGAGAGTTAATTTTGTGTTGTTTGTTTCAACGTTTGCTCCATTAATCTTTTCTTCCTGAAGATCTCACAGGAGACAATCAATTACTGTGGTTTACGAACCACAAACAGCACACATTCATAGTAGTATTTCATCATAGAGAGATCATTCACAGTGTACGTGGACAATACAGATTCTTGTTCTACCTGCCGTAGAAAAAAAATACAATTATAAGTTTTTGATGTTAAATGTCTCATTTAGATTGCAAACAGGTTCATACTTCTAAATTCTACATGGCTCCAAATTTAACAGAGAATTTTAAAGCCTTGCAATTTGAGGATAATTGGGGAAAAGGCATATCTAAATTAGCTTAAAATCTCCTAGTTATGATTTAAAAAAAAAAAGAAAGAAAGAAAAATGTAGCCTCAAATACACAATGCAGCAAACAAAAAGGCCTTCATATTCAAAGTAGAGGTCTTGCTTTTTTTTTTTTTTTAAACATTTATTAATATTCATTTTTGACATGGTTACATGATTCATGCTCCACCTTTCCCCTTCAACCCCCCCCCGCACCCCCCCCC
>NC_058130.1:198755455-198798014 GCF_016433145.1 Gracilinanus agilis
TTGTTGTCTTGAGAGATCATTAGTTTCTACTTGCTCAATTCTAGCCTTTAGGGATTGATTTTCGGCTATAATCTTTTGGTTTTCGGCCATAATCTTTTGGTAATCGGCCATAATCTTTTGGTTTTCGGCCATAATCTTCTTGTTTTCGGCCATAATCTTTTGGTATTCCTTTTCAATCTGGTCATTTCTTGTGTTCAATTTGCTTATCAGTTCATTTGGTTTCTGAGCCTCGCTTTCCAGCTGCAAGATTCTACCTTTTAAGCTGTTATTTTCTTGCCAGATCTCTTCCATTTTCCTCAAAATCTCAGATTTGAACTCGTCCATAGCTTGTGAGGAGTTTTCCTTATTTGGGGAGGGTCTGGATGGTTGTTTGTTCTCCTCCTCTGTTTGTTCGGTTGTCTGGATTTTCTCTGTGTAGAAGCTGTCGAGTGTTAAAGACTTCTTTTTTTTGTTATTATTCTTTCTCTTCTGAATTTCCTGTAACTGGTTAGCCATCATTAGCCCAGCAGCTTCTCAGGTTTATCCTCGCTCTCAGTTTCTGTCTGAGATCTATTGGCTCCTGAGGTCTGAGTTCTAGTTTTTTCCAAGGTCAAGCCCCCTGGTGGACTCCCTTGCTTGATCCTCTGCAGGAGGTTTCTTTACAAGTCTCAGGGCGCTGTTTCCATAGTCGTATACCCGTCTGCACTGGTTCCCCACTTAGGTTTTAGTTCCTGGCTGTGTTTGCCTCCACCCACACCTCTGCTCAGCCGGCACCCACGCCTCTGCTCAGCCGGCACTCTGCGCGCCCAGCGTCCACTCTCTGCTCCCGCGCGCTCAGCTTTCGCGTGCGTTCTTGACTTAATGGGGTCCTAAGTCTTGCTGCTCTCAGGAACAGGTCCCGGAGCTGCTGATGACTCGATGGGTGCCCCAAACTTGCTCTATTTCTTTTTAGCTGGGTTCGAAGCTATAGGTGAGTGTGGAGGGGGTGGGGGTGGGGCGGTTGCTCAGCTCGCGATTTAAGGAGAGCCCTTTTTAGCCTGGAAATGTCTCGATTCCACGTACCTTCCACGCTGTGCCCTGTTGTGGGGTTCCTCCGTTCATCTGGACTTGTTTTTATGTCCCCTTGAGGAGTTTTGTGTGTTTCGGTCAGGAGAGGTTAAGAGCTGCTTCTTACTCTGCCGCCATCTTAACCCGGAACCTCAGAGGTCTTGCTTTTAATGAAGTCAACATCCATTTTTAATTAGCAACATAATTTACATATAACTTGCTAATATCCTTTAAAAATGTTCTTTAAGGGGGCAGCTGGGTAGCTCAGTGGAGTGAGAGTCAGGCCTAGAGACAGGAGGTCCTAGGTTCAAACCCAGCCTCAGCCACTTCCCAGCTGTGTGACCCTGGGCAAATCACTTGACCCCCATTGCCCACCCTTACCACTCTCCCACCTATGAGACAATACACCGAAGTACAAGGGTTTAAAAAAAAATTTTCTTTAATTCCACATAATTCCTTAAATAGCAAACCTTTCTACCACACATGGAGCAAAGATAAACTAAATATTTGGAGGTAACTGGGTCTAGACTGAATTGATTAGTTTCAGTCTTTGCTTTTATCCTTTTCCCACAGAAAGAGAGAAAACCAATGATGCTAGCTAGCATTTCTTATGAGTACAAGCAGAGAATAAGAATGTACTAAGACAAAGAAAATTAGTGTAACAGTTTCTGTGCCAAAGCACATAGCAATTTAGCATGTAACCAGTGTCAGGGACAAGAAATGAGGTTAGAGGAGAGGCAGGGAAAAGGAAACTTATCAGTTCCCTAGGCAGAACCTACAAATGGCTGATGCACATGTTAGCTATATGCATAATGCCTCTTTTTTTGAGGATTCAGCATTATTGAGAAAACAGACAGGTTAAACATAAAATAGTAAAATAGTGAAAAGACTGTGCATCCAGTCTAATCCTTATGTCAATCATTGGTATGATATATGCACCTATGGGCAGATGTTTGCTCTCTTCCCTAATTGTAAGCTGAATATCAGTCATGTTTAGAGAAATAATGATAAAGAATTAAGATATTTTCTGCTACTCTCTAAAACTCATACAATTTTCTTTTACTTTACAAACTAAATTTTTATAAGCACTGACAGTACTTAATCTGTATTCCATCCTTACCTCTATATGGAATCCATACTGAAGAACAACATTTTTTATATCCTCATAGCTCAATTCAATGGAAAGTTCATTTGCCAGATTTTCAAAGTGATATAGTAAAGGACCTATGTTTTAAAAATAAAATGCATCAGTTTAATTTGTAAATATGCATATTACTAAAACATAAAAAAGGTTCAAACAGCATCTTGAATAGATTTATGATAGTTCAGCTAATAAAATGTTTTATTAGGTTAAAAATCTGAAGATGAATTAGGGCTAAAGGAATAAATAGCTTCATCATAATAAGAATGGAAAGCATTTTTTATTCTTTTAGACACAGGCATAGTGAAATTGAAAACAAAAAGGACAGGAAAAATATCATGAATTAAGTATTATTTAATGAAGACCTCTAGTTGGCTGCTCGTAAAAGCTATACTATATTGAATAGCAGTTATATTGAATAGTAGGTCTATATAATTTCTAAATAGCTCTAATTCTAAAATCATACTCAAACTACCACTTCCTATTCTTTCCGTCCCTTTAGTTCTTTTTAAAAAACATTTATTAATATTTATTTTTTAAAAAAGTTAACATGGTTACATAATTCATGCTCTTACTTTCCCCTTCACCCCCTGAGCTCCCTCCCCCTGCCATGGCTGATGCGTATTTCCACTGGTTTTAACACCTCCCTTTAGTTCTAAAAAGTGTTAATTTCTTTTTTCTGCTCTTAAGTTACTATTCAATTTATCAGAAAGGTAATCAGCCTATAACTGTTATTAAGGCAAACTTAATAAAACCACTTTAAACAAAATATCTAGTATCTTTCTTGATTCCTCCTAATCTCACCACATCCATTAGTTCCTTTTCTAACTAAAATAGACTTCACAGTTGGCTACTTCAACACTGCCTCACAATTACTACCAACTTCCATACCCTACCCCTACCCCTCTACCTTCCTTCAGTGTCAATTCTCAACCCCGAGTCACTTTTATCATGGCTTTTACACTCTTGCTCTTATGCTTTGGCAATCTTCTAGAGGAAGATAGAACCTCACAGACCTAACCTGTGAATTCATGCTATCCAGCTTCAACCTACTATCTGTGTTATTCCACAATAATTAATTTCTTATCACATCCCATGTTAGAACAGTTACAAGATCATCTCATCTCTATTCAGTTCCCATTTCTTCACTCAACAGATGGTATCACTTCCTATTTCACTGAGATCTGTGCTACATGAACTCTCTTCCATACCCTCTTCTTCATTTTTAAAAGCTTAACAGCAGCTGGTGTTTCATTCTCACAAGTCTTTGATAAATCCAACAATCCCAACTCAACATTTAATAAGCACCTAAATGCCAGACACTGCGATAGGCCATTGGCCATATAAAAAAAGTACAATTCCTGCCCTCAAGAAGCTTATATCCTTCTGTGGGGAGAGGGAGACAGATGTACATAATACAATTCATAAAATATACAGAGAAATTTCCAGGAGGAAGGACATCTTAATCTAAGATAAATGGTAGTTTGTTACCAGCAAAGGGGCATTCCATTGGAAGGATAAGGTACAAAATGGATAAAAACACAGGAGGGATAGGCTGTCAAGGATAATTATGAGAAAGTAGGAGGGTGGGCCAGGTATTTCCTTTCTTCTTTAAAGCTAATATCTATACTTACTCCTTAGATTCCATCTATTTCCGTCTATGAAAAGATAATGCTTTTAGATTTATCTCTTTTCTTTTTGGCATCTTTTATTTTTTTCTCCCTTCACTAATTATTCTTTTTTTTTCCTTGCCTTCACATATGCAATTCTCTCCTACCACAAAACAAAATGAAATACAATTTTAATCCATTTAACCCCATCTTTATCTACAATCTTATTTTTCTTTTTCATAGCTGAATTTCTACTCCTCTGTCTCAGTATGATGGAGAAGCACAGGCAGTATACACCAAAGAGGAAAGGTTTAGAGTATGGGCTCATAAATGTCACCTGAAGACCAGCCTCGCTAGTATCTTCAAAAATGCTTTTGGACAGGGTAGTTGCAAGGACATTAATTTTTTTGGCTAAAGAAATTTTCAAAGATCATATAGCAATAATCAGTGGAGATGTAATCTGAGGCAGTAGAGGAAATATTTATGCCAAGGAAATCATGAATCTTTGAAATAGTGGAGTAATATTAATTGCCAATCATGTCAAAGACTAATCTACATTTTCTGTTTGCCTTTATTACCTATTTTCTTGAGTTCTGGCAATTTGTTTCCATTCTTTTTGCTCTTGAAGATTCATTAGACTCATTTTCTCTTGTCCTTCAATCCTTTCTACTGCCAGACTACTTTTTAAACAAAATAATCAGACCATCTTGTTAACAAATATTTCAGAATTTTGATGCCATCTTAAGAACTAAACCAACCTTTAAGGCAGAGGCTTGGATAGATGACATGTCTTATTTATATCCTTTAATAAAAATAAATGCCTACACTTCCATAAACAACAATATCATTCCATGCCTGAAGTTTTTTGTCAAAGGATTTATCCTTATGCTGAATACAAAGTGCATATCTTTAAATCTAGCAATTTTGTGTTTTCTTTAAGTAAAAGAATAGTAAAACTCAATTTTCTTCTGAGATTAATCAGTTAAATTTCAAATAACTATTGACAAGAGAAGAAAGCTACTTAGAAGCCAAGTATCTTAAAATAGTATTCATGAAAAAAAATCAAGCAAAAAATGTCTAACTATATTAATAAGCCTACATAAGTAAAGCACCAATTGGTTAGACACAAGAAATTCAAGTTATTCATCTTGATTTCTTTTAATATTGAAAAAATTTAACATCCTTCCTTGAAAGAAGTTTCTTGTTATCAGTCTCTTCCTCTCTTAAATCTCCTCTTCACAGTTACTGAAATAATCTTCCCAAGGCACAGGATTTATCATGTCACACTTGCTTAGAAACTTTTAGCAGCTCCCAAATGCATTTATGATAAAATACAAACTCTTCCTCCATCTAGCTCTAGCCAACTCCTTCATTTAATCTTATTTCATATTATTCCCTCTTTGCATATTCTAGGTTCTAGCCAAACTAGACTACTAGCTGATTCCTGAAACTGACAGGTCATCTACTTTTCCTATGTGTTTGTAAGTCACTTACAAGTTTAGAATTCATTCATCTTTATCTCTGCCTTTCAAAATCCTCGAATTTCAAAATTCAAAAGCCTTTCAAGGCTTAGCTCAAGTGCTAACTCCTCTATAAAGTCTTCCCTGAACTCCTTAGTTGCTGGTGCTCTCTCACACCTCAAATATTTCTACACCTTGCCTTTGTCCTTTTTTCACTCCCTACCATATATTATATTTATTTGTGGAAAAAAAAAAAGTAGCATGATGTAGTCTACAGAGCAATGGACCTGAAGTTAAGAAAATTGGAATTCAAATTCCACTTCTGCCACCTGTATAACTTTGGGCAAATCATTTAACTTCTGTAGGCCTCAGTTTATCTATCTGTAAAATAAGGAGACTGGACTAGATGAGGGCCTCTTTCAGTTCTAAATCTATGATGCCATGTTGACTTCCTTCAGTATGACAGAAACTACTTAAAGGACCATCATTTTTAAAAAGTATAAAATATGCATATATTAAAGGACTAAGACACAAAACTAGCCTTCAAAAAAATTAATTATTTGAGTATGCCTCTAGGTGGGGAGGGACCATGGAAAGAAATACATGAACATTAATAGAAAAGATAACTGGACTTTTTGGATTCACTTACATATTGCTTTTTTGTTTTTCAGTCATTTCAGCAATGTCTGACTCTGTGACTTCATTTGGGATTTTCTTGACAAAGATACTGCAGTGATTCGCCATTTCCTTCTCCAGTTCATTTGACAGAGAAGGAAACTAAGACAAACAGGGTCAAATGACTTACCCAGAGTCAGATAGCTAATTAAGTGTCCAAGGCCAATTTTGAGCTCAGGCCTTCTTGATTCTAGGACTGGTGCTCTCTCCATATTGCTTAACACTTAATAACCTTAACTAGAGCTATACAGGCTAAGGCTCTTTCTGAGGGCACCAAAACTGAAAAGGGCATAGCACCTATATGTGGGAAACGTATTAGTTGTCATGGAAAAGCAGAAAGAGAAAAATACAAGAAATCTTCAAAATGTCTTATTCAAAAATAAACTATAATAGTCTATTGCAAAATATAGTAAAAAAAAGTTAAGAAACTAAATTAAATGAACACATTTGTGATTCCAAAGATACATATGTATATGTGTGTGTGTATATATATATATATATATATATATATATATATATGAAATTATCAACAACTTCAAGTTGCACAGGAGAAGCTAGTCTTGAAGACAGGACATCTTGTCTTCAAGTCCTGCCTTTGTCGGACTAGTTGTAGGCCCTTTCAGTGCTCTATGTAACTATTCAGATTATAAACTTCCAGAAAAAGAGACGACCTACACTGAGGAATGGAGCTTCCTCACCTTAAAGTTCTCTAATAATGAAATCACAGGTTTAGTCTTTTATGCCCATCTTAAGAATTGCACAGACCTTTAGAGATTTTTATAAAATGTCAGAGAATTATAACATGTCAAAATTGGAAAGGATCTCAGAGATCATCTGAACAAGGATACTCTCTATCACAATCCTAAAATGATAATCTAGCTTCTGGTAAATTCTAAACATTACAAAGTTTTTAGGCTTTTGTCAAGCCAAATGAGCCTTTCATCAGATTCTTAAAGAACTGAAGACAGATGTATTTGAAATGCCAATTGCATAATTAGCAGAGCACTTCAATAGACAAAATTGCATGCAATATTTATTCATTCATCAAGCACTTATTTTAAGGATGAATTATAATACCAGTATGTGCTAAGAACTGCCACAGATATAGCGCACCACTAAGTTTTAGGGTGAAATGCAAAGTTTAGATAAAACTTGGTCCCCAATTTCATAATCCTTCTAGTTTAGTAGCGGGAAAAGATACCAACATGGCTAACTGTAATACAAAATATTACAAGAGATTGCAATTTGAAAAGCAAAGTGCTAAAGAAGTGAAGGAAGGAGAAGCTGAGAAAATGCTTAGGGAGAAAGGAAATGGCTAAGAACTGGTGGTACTTAAAGGACGGGCAAAAATTCAACAGGTGAAGGGGAACAGTTCCAGTTATAGAGAACAAACTAAGGAAAGGTATAGAGCAGCCATGAAAATGAAGGGTTTGTTTAGGGGACAAAGTGTAGTCCTATTTGGCTGAAGTATGAAATCCACAGGAGAGTAATAAGAGATGACTGGAAAAAAAATGTGTATTAGGTTATCAGAGGGGTTTTGAGAAGAAGAGTAGAAACTTTACTCATGAGGCAACAGGGTAACACTGAATATTTCTGAGAACAGCATGATCAAATTTGGACAAAAGAATATTCTGACAGTATTATAGTAGTAGTCCAGTTGGGTGGTTAAGTAACTGATAAGAGAATTAAGTGAAAGGAAGAGTCAAAAGATATACAAGAAACTGGGTGAATGGTGATTCCATGAACAAAAATGGTAAAGTTAGGAAGATAAACAGTTAAGGGAAAATGATAAGCTTAATTTGAAAAAGGCTGAGTTCAAGGTTCTGGTATAATATATCTTGACATCCATATATAAATTTGTGGGTCTGGCTCTCAGAAAAGCAGATAGGAGATACCAATCTGTGAGTCATCTGCATACAGGTGGCAATTAAGCAAAGAGGAAAAGAGAGCTACAGAGAGCCCCTTAGGGAATACCCACAACAAGTGGCTGCAATATTAGTCCCAATAGCTATTATAATACCATACCAGGGGCCAAGAAAAATCAAGATTAGTTCCAGAAATTCCCTTCCCTATAAGCCAGGAAAGAGCTGACAACTTAGTCTACATTTTTTTAAAAAGTAGTAGAAACACTTAGTTTAATAGTAAAAAAGTACAAACTTCCTCCCCTCATCACCAATCATTCTTTTTCATTTGGTTTTTAATATTTCTGACTAGTCATGGAAGGAAAGAGAAGGTAAAAAAATCACATTTTACATTAAGAAACTCATTTGTTCCAGAAGACATCCCTGTGACTCAAACAGATTAAGTATCTTGTTCCCATTTCAAAGATGAGGAAATTGTGATAAAAAAACAGATTAAGTGGCTTGCCTGAGGTTACATAGTTACTGAGTGATGGAGCTGGGACTAGAACTCAGTTCTTCTGCTTCCTAGTCCAGTGCTCTTTCCACTAACAGACACAGATATTATGAGTAATTAGTTTCACATATAACTTCATAAAGTCAAGGTGGCTATAAACCATACAAAAGATAGCCTAGTTACTGATTTATCTTGGGTATGAATTAGTATTACCATATACTTTTTCAGGCTTCTAATGTTTTTGTTACTTTTCTAGATAAGTTTGGAAAAGGCTGGTAAAAACTGGAGATTGTTGGATATATAAAATTATAATTATTATAGCCTTAAATTATAAATATAGTAATATGATACAAAGTTTAAGGTATTAAGTTTCATTAAAAAGATTAGAAAAAAGTATGAGGGGATGAGTAACAATTCAAATATAGTACTTCATGGCTTATAATGTGCTCCCCTAAAAAAATCCCTATAAGGTAGATAGTACTATAGAAGGATTATCATCATCATTTTAAAGATAAGGAAATTCCAGCACAAAAGGTTGTTTTTTTAAATTTTTATTTTTTAGAAAAATTTTCCATGGTTTCATGATTCATGTTCCTACTCTCCCCTCCATTCCCCCCTCCCCCAGCTGACGAGCATTTCCACTGGTTCAGCACAAAAGGTTTAAATAACCTTCACCCCAGTTAACATAGCTAGTTAAGCAGTAAAGCCAGAACACCTTTGAAATGTCAACCTAGCACTTTATCCAATATAACATGATACACAATAACTCACGAAAGCCTATGGACATAGTACAACTTACCTAGATTTATCCAAATTCCTCCTGGTTTCAGTATTTTCCATATTGTATCAATGTAATCAATGACATTATGGGCTGTGTCTATGAAAAAACAGGTAGCAATACAGTCCCAGGTATCTGATTAAAAAAAAAAAAACAAAGAAAAATAAAAGGCTTGGGGTATGCTGTGGTTCGGCAAGAGAAGAAAAAGTCATGGCTATAAATCTATCAATGAGGGGCAATACAAATCAGCTTGAAGTAGATTTTAGGATATAAAAATGGAAAATTCCAAAAATTGATAATCTTGAGAGTGAGAGAATGGGTAGATAATATGGGGAGAAAGGCCAAACAAATATAATATCTGGAGTAAACACTGAATTGACCTACTAACACTGGATTGCAGGATAATACCTTTACAAATATACTTATACTATTTAGTTAAGAAAGTAAATTAAGTAAAGAAAACCTGAGTGAGATCTGCAATAATAATTCTGTTGGGTAATGATGAAGTTGGGTAAGGATAAGTACATCTACCTTTATCAAGTTGTTTGTAGGCATTAACATATCAGATTAATGTATAATACAATTAATGTTCCTTATTTTATTAACCACAAGTTATATGACATATATACATGCTAATATTGTGGTTTTAAGACTGAAGAAGGGATTACTAATTGTATTTGTATACTGTATTTGAGACTCATTCTTGCTTTGTGGGAGGCTCATATGTACATACTATGTACCTCGAGAATCTTTGGACTACCCTAAGTAGCTTTAGTTACTTCAGTATGGAAACAACTTTTTAATTAGCCTTAGAAGAATAAGGATAACAATTGGAGGCAGGACTAAACCAAAGTTTTTGGCATCCTCTCTGTGTCACTCAAATTCTAAGTTTTTTTGGAGAAGGATGGGAACAATAATGTCCAGACTATGGCTTACCAAGGGCTGTAGTAGCTTTTTTACATAATCCTTTAAACAAGATGGAGACTCAAAAAAAGTCTCTTTCTTCTGGAAAGGAAAGGGAGGAAAGAGATAAATACTACCATCAAGGATATGATTTACCAAGGGCTCTGGCCCTATAGTAGACAAGGTACTAAGTATTTCCTCTGTCAAGAGAAGGTAGTCTGAGAGTTTGAGTTCCAAAGTCCAACACAAATTATTACATTAGTTGAATTATAGAATTTGTTTTGTCTATAAAACCACATTTAAAAAATTAATCATTAAATTATCTCTTCTAAAATTATTAATTCTTTATATAATAAAAGGGAATTTAAAGTAACAATTGTTTATTAAATGTCCCCTATGTGCTAGGTCTTGTGCTAAGTGACGGGGATACAAAGAAAAACAAAAAACAGTCCTTGCTCTCAAGAAGCTCAGTATTATTGTAATATGGAAGAGTCCTAGAGGGATATCAGATGTTACAACCCACCTAGGAACTCCTCAGGGCCAATTAAGCACCAAACCCTTTTATTTATGGTAACAAAGTTTATTTTAGTAACAGGGATAAAGGTAACTGGATAGGTATGATCCTAACACTACTCATGCTACCTCCACCCAACTTCTACATTCCCTGCCTAGGGAAGCTTTCTGTTTCTTCTCTGGGCCCTACCTAATCCTCTCTATGCTATCTAAACCCTTTCCCAAGCTATCTGACTTAATCTAAACTTACTACCAATAATTTATAAGAAAGAAAGGGAAAAAAAACCCTGGGTTTGGCTGCTGTACTAAGTAACCAAAGTTATATAGATGGAAAGCTCTGGGTTACCTTAACCAATAGGAATTCTGGCAGCTGGACCAGTGGCAAATGAAAATTGGACTCAGTGAGATTGATTTTCTCCCAATAAATCCTCTGCCTGGATGCCAAAGATTTTTCCACGAAATCCTGACTGTCCAGGGAGAATCCCTTAGAGCAAAACCTTCCTTCAGAGTTTGCAATTGCAGGCAGAAAGACAAAACCTCCCTCCAGCTTGGTCAAAATCCAAGAAGGAGGTAAAGTTCAGTTATTTTCAGTTATAGACCCACAATTCCTTTCTTACCCAGAATCCTCTCTCAGGGCTTATCTCAAAATTCCCTTCTTTCAACTAACCCTAGAAAACCAGACCATCCCTTACTAAATTCCTACAACATGTGAATAGCTATGTACAAAAAAGATATAGGTAAGATAAATAGATCATCAAAAGATGGCTGAAATTAGTATTGAGGGGAATGAGGACAGGATTCCAGTAGAAAGTAAGACTTGGCTGAAACTTGAAGCCAGAGAAATGAGGCAAAGATGAGGAGGGAAGCGATCCAAATATAGCAGATGACCAATAATAATGTTAGGAACCCAAAGATAGTGTCTTGTGTAAAGAATAGCAGGAGGTCAGTGTCACTGGAACAGTGTATAAAGGAGAGGATTGGAAAGCTAGGAAGAGGCCAGGTTATAAATGAGGCTTTAAAAGTCAAAAGATTTTATATTTGATCCTGCAGGTAACAAGAAGTCACTGGAGTTTACTGAATTGGGAGGATAGGATGTGTGTGTGTATGTGTGACATGGTCAGACTTGAACTTTAGGATGATCAATCTGATAGCTGAATGGAAGCTGGACTGGAGTGAAGAGGCTTGAGTGAGGGAGACTAATCAGAAGGCTATTGCAATAGTCCATGTGTGAGATGATGAAGGGTTTGCACAAGGATGGTGGCAGTGTCAAAGAAGAGGATTTATGTGAGATATTATAAAGGTAGAAGTGACAGTATTTGGGCAATTGAAGCTAAAATCTTGTGATTGCTATAATCAAGATATCAATCTGATTAATAAAATTATTTGTAATAGAGACATTATAGCTATAATAAGATAATCAATGTGCAAATTATTTTTAGAAAGTATAGTGAATGAAATCTTAAAATACCATTAAAAAATTATTTTCTGATTCACTCTTCCCTTTCTTAAAATCAGTTAAGATGATAAAAAAGTGACATTTTACATTTAAAATTCTGATTTGTTTTAAGATTAACAACTGATTTAGAGCAGATTTCAGAGAGACTATAAAGTAATAATGCATTTATTGCATATTAACAGAAATGACTTTTAAAATATACTCATGTGCCTGCACTTCTGATAATTAGGAGTCAAAGTGGGCAAAAGTAACCTAAGGAAAAATGGATTTCCACTCTTAAGAGGCTAGGGTATAATATATACGGAGCCTATCTATTCAGATCAATGAGAAAGATAGAATTGAATGGTATGGGTATAATATTAAAAAATAGTATACAGTTTTAGCTATGTCATATGTGCCAAATTTTGGGGCCAGTTGGGTGGAAAATGTTTCTCCAAAATATTAGAATGCTATATTTTTATTTGGACTGTCTTAAATATTAATTCAAGTATTGGGTAAAGAGTAGGATTCAGAAAGTAGTCCTTACCAGCTGTATGATACTGGGTTGACAAATCACTTTAACTACTTTTTACCTCAATTTATTAATCTGTAAAATAGTGATAAGGTACTCCACATCACTTACCTTGTGGGGCTGTTATAAAGATTAAGATAATAAATGTTAAAAACGCTTTAAAAAAACAAAGCACAATTCAAAAGTGCTATTATTTTTCTTCATGTAAATGTTTATACTGTATACCCAAGGAGTCAGGTAAGGTACAAAGCTTAGATAAGACATGGCCTTTGCCTACAGGGAGTAGTCTAAAAGGAAAATAAGAAACAGAACTGTATTAAACAATATTACACAATAAATGCAAAAAAGAGTAAGAAAGAAATACAAAGGAAAAGGATTCACTAAAACCAGAAAGTTTGAAGGATTTCAATTATAATGAATCATGATTATATTAAAGATGTATTCAAAAGCTGACTCTAATGAGCAAAGTGTTCATGGACCAAACTTATGGATATAGTTCTAAAATTTCACATGACTGATTTCTGAATCCTTAAATTGGAGTGGATTTAAATTTTGTTGAACTTAAAAAGTAAGACTCTGTTATTATGAAGAGCTGCAACTGATGACAGACAGATTAAAGGGGTATTTTGGAAACTCAGTGGCCTGACTTTCTATCTGAATAGGTCTGAACTAGGGTTCCCACAAGGGATAAGTTTTTTCACTAGACAGACAGATTTGCTAATACTATTATGAACACCTGGCTTTACAATTGTGTTGCTACTTGTTCCTTTATCTTATAATTGGACACCAATATTATGTTAATACTTTTACTGTTTCTCTTGTTTGATTGACATCCCGAAAACCCCCAATGCAAGAAACCTATAATAAACAGAACAGTGTGGTCAGATGCTCGCTCTATGCATTGGTAGAATGACACGCTGAAGATCTGTCTCTCTGTTTCTCTTGTCTGTTTGTTCAACCCACACCTCTTCTTCTCTAGTCCTTAAACCTCACACCCTTTGTTTTCCAGTCTCTAGTCTCCCTCTGTAGGTGATTAAACCCATGCAAGAATTTTTGAAGGGGCTGGACCACTACAGAGATCAAGAGAGGCCTCATAGAAACAATGGTATCCAAAGAAGTTTGTGGGATGAAATAAGGTACAGAAATAAGAGCATGTTCAGGGGAAAGAGCACAGTTTGAACTAGCTAAACAAAGTGTGTCAAAGGAAGCAATATGAAATAAAGCAAGAGAGCTAGATAATGCCAGACTGTGAATGCCAGGAAAAGGAGTCTGAATTTCTGTAAAATTCACAACAGTTTCTACACAACAAAAGTTCCTAACCATTTTAGGACACATATCCCAAGGTAAAAGACAGAAAGACCTCATATACACCAAAATATTTGTAGTGGTACTATTTGTTCTTGTTCAGTCATTTTCAGTTTTTTGTGTGACCTCAATTGGGAGTTTTCTTTGACAAAGATACTGGCGGGGTTTGCCATTTCCTTCTCCAGCTCATTTTATAGACATGGAAACTGAGGTAAACAGGGTTATGTGACTTGCCCAGGGTCACACAGCTAGTATGATTTAAACTCAGGAAGGTGAGTATTCCTGACTCCAGGCCAAGCACTCTATCAACTACATCAATCTAGCTGCCCAATGCCCAGTACTTTTTTTTTTTAACCCTTAACTTCTGTGTATTGGCTCATAGGTGGAAGAATGTAAGGGTGGGCAATGGGGGTCAAGTGACTTGCCCAGGGTCACACAGCTGGGAAGTGTCTGAGGCCAGATTTGAACCTAGGACCTCCCGTCTCTAGGCCTGACTCTCAATTCACTGAGCTACCCAGCTGCCCCCCAGTACTCTTAGTGGCAGAAAAAAATTGGAAAATCACTGATTATGGCTGAACAAACTATGGTACATGAAAAGAATACCACTCCACCATAAGAAATAATGAATATAAGGAATTCCATGAACATGTATGAACTAATATTAAGTAAGCAGAAGTATATAAAACAATATATGTAAAATAATACAAACAAAAACTATACTAACAGTAGCTAATCTCAGAAATTACAATGAATAATGTTAGTCTCAGCGAAGAATTCACAAAACACACTTTCTTCTTTTCTGTAGAGAAGTGGAAGAATATAGGAACTAAATGTTGCACATACTGTCATACACAGTAGTTTTGTCAGCTGTTTTTGTTTACTAATTTTTCCTTCATTACAAGGATTGGTTCAATAATGACAGCAATGAGATGATGGTTCAGTTAATGAAAAAATGAGTGGTATAAAAATGTAATAAACTGCTTTAGGGAGCAATAAATTTCCTGTTATTGAATGAATGAAGCATTAAGGACTTGCTATGTATGAAGCACTGTAAATACAAAAAGAAAAGTAAGATTTTCTTTGCTCTCAAAGAATTCACATTTTATGGGGACAACATATTGAAGTTTCCACGTCATATGGAGAGGTCCCATAATCCTTAGATTACAGCAGCAAAGTAAATGGAAATATTTTTAAATTTGTCATTTCAGTGATAAAAATCATATCAATATCTGATCCTTAATCATTTGACAATGTCAAGGACTTTATTGACAAGAAATTGATTTTCTGGGTCTTCAATTGTTATGGCTAAAGCACTATGGTAGCAGTAGCTAGGTTACATCTCCATAGGGGTTGATTTCCAGGATGACAGCTAGAATTTATTTTATTCGTTATATTTGCATCTACACTGCCTACTATAGTACAATGCCTGGCAGACAAGTAGGTGCTTAACTTGTGTTGTTGGACTAGATGGCCTTTGATATCCCTTCAACTCTTCAGTTCTATGAGTTTATCCAAGCTGTGTGGACAAGGGCTTCATTTTATTCATTTTTTATATTCTCTACATCAGAGGTGTAAAACATGCTATCCCCACCCCCAACAACCAGAGTAAAATATAAGTATATAATAAATATTTAACAAAATAAATACAAATACAATAAACATTGATAATGCTGATATATAGTTTTCTAATTCTGATGTACAATTTAGTCATCCCTATGTAGAATTTACTGACCTTAATTTCTATTTGAGTTTGATACTAATGGCATATGGATCACTGATATTGACATTTACTATCAAATATGGCCCAGAATGGCCTCTAAAAAGAAGGCTCCTTGTCTTGGGTAGCTTGTCATATATTTTGCTCCTCAACTGTTATGGTACTCAACCCCTTTCTTATTCTCCTACCTCTCACCCCTCTTTACCACACATACCACTGCATTTTCCCCAGCATAATTACACCTCTTGCTATCAAGTGAAAGTACCAAGTTGAAATTAAATGAAAATTACACTCACATTTTCTGATTTGGCCTGGGAAAAGTTTAAACTAAGACAGAGCTTTTATGTATATTAGAAATTTTCTGAGTCCATCCATATTTTCATCCCAATTCAGAGATAGAGCTAAATTTTCCTGGATATTGAAACAATTTGCTCCTTTGTTAATCTAAAAAAAATTGTATCCCCTTACTCTGTTTGAAAAACCGTTTTTGATTGGTATTAGTCCTACCCTTTGATCATGAACTTCGTAGCTACCCAACATAGTGTCCAGGCATACACCATGGTGCTGCTGAAAGTCCCTGGCATTACAGGTTTTTTGGCAAAAAGTCAGGAATGAAACCTGGACTGAGGTTAAGCCTATCCAACCAGAGTCCCAGGAGCAGTAGTAAAAACTGGCTTTATAAGAAAGAGGGTCCAGGAAGCACTCACTCTCTTGCTGAATACTCTTTGTTCTCTCCCCCTTCTCTGCAGAGTTTATTACTTGATATGCTCTTAGCTTGGCACTCAGCTGCTTGTGGACAAGCTGCTTGGGAAGGCAAGCCAATGGAGCTGTGTAAAGCATCTAGAAATTAGGGAGGCCAAGTGACCATGTGATCTTTCTCTCTCTCTCAAGTCTCCAGAGAACTTTAATCATAGCGCTCCTATGATCCAAATTGTGATATTTAGCTTTTCTGTACTTAAAATTTCCCTGACTAACCTTTCTCCTTTTTTGGGTACAAAGCTGATATCAACTCTGCTGAGCTACTGTTCTAAAGCTGCCTTATGAAGCCTTCTTCATTAATCTGTTCTGCTATCTCTGCCTTCATATCACCATTTCCATTCCTGGGTCCTCCATGCTACCTCTTGGCAAGTTATCTCTCCTAGAAACTACCTTACCCTCTCTCTTTTCTTAGCCATTTCTTAGTCCCAACATTATTATAAACATTAGCATCACCAAACCCTGGACCCAATTCATCTAGGAGAAAAATCAATCCTCTTTTTTTCTTTGGATTACCTTCCTACCTGTATCCTCAGTCTCATTTATTGATTTCTTGTACCTTTTACAGTGTATTATCCCCTGCTCTCTACCATAAATCACATCCTCTTTAGCTACCACCTACTACCCACTTCAAATTATAGAATCAGAGAACTTTAGAGCAGAAAGAGACCTAGAGAATAACTGACCTAAAAGTTCTGTAATTTGGCTATAATATTCCTGGGAGTTGTCCTTTTGGGATCTCCCTCAGGAGGTGATCTTTCAATTTCTATTTTACTCTCTGGTTCTAGAATATCAGGGCAATTTTCCTGGAAAATTTCTTGAAATACAATGTCGAGGTTCCCTTTTTTGTTTTGTTTTGTTTTAATCACAGCTTTCAGGTAGCCCAATACTATCTCCTTGATCTACTTGTTAGTTCAATCGTTTTTTCCAATGAGGTATTTCACATTTTCTTCTATTTTTTCATTCTTTTGACTTTGTTTCTTAATTTTTAATGGAGTCATTAGCTTTCACTTGCCCAATTCTAATTTTTAAAACATGATTTTCTTGAGTGAGTTTTTTTAACCTCCTTTTCCATTTGGCCAATTCTACTTTTTAAAGAGTTCTTTTCCACAGTGAATTTTTGTACATCTTTTTCTATATGGCAAATTCTGCCTTTTATTTTTGAAAAATTTTATTTAATTAATTTAGAATATTTTCCCATGGTTACATGGTTCATTTTCCTTCCCTCCCCTCTATCCCCTCTGACTCCTGTAGCTGACGCACAATTAAACTGGGTTTTACATGTAGCATTGATTAAAACATATTTCCATATTATTGATATTTGCACTAGGGTGATCATTTTAGAGTCTATGTCCCCAATCATATCCCCCCCACCCCAACCCCGTGTGTTCAAGCAGTTGTTTTCCTTCTATGTTTCTACTCCCACAGTTCTTCCTCTGAATGTGGATAGCGTTCTTTCTCATAAGTCCCTCAAAAATGTCTTGGATCCTTGCATTGCTGCTAGTAGAGAAGTCCATTACATTCGATTGTACCACAGTGTATCCGTCTCTGTGTATAATGTTCTCTTGGTTCTGCTCTCTTCTGGATAAGTTTCTTTTTAGATCTTGGTGACACTATACTATTCTGGCTATCTTCCTATCTAATTGCTCCTTCTTAGTCTCTTTTGCTAGGCAACTATAGGTATTCATCAGGACTCTTGTCCTATACCTTCTTCTATTTCCGATTTCCCTTGGTGATGTTATCAGTTGCCACAGATTCAATTATTATCCCTATGCTGATAATTCTATATACTTATATAGCCCTAATCTCCAGGCTCACATTCCCAAATGGATGTCCCATAGACATTTAAAAAATTTTTTTTAAAACTCTTACTTTCCATCTTGGAGTCAATACTGTGTATTGGCTCCAAGGCAGAAGAGTGGTAAGGGTAGGCAATGGGGGTCAAGTGACTTGCCCAGGGTCACACAGCTGGGAAGTGTCTGAGGCCAGATTCGAACCTAGGACCTCCTGTCTCTAGGCCTAGTTCTCAATCCACTAAGCTACCCAGCTGCCCCCTCACACAGACATTTTAAACTCCAGAGCCCAAACTAAACTCCTCATTTCTCCTGTCCCCCAAACCTCCCCTCTGCCAACTTCTCTATTAATGTTGAGGAAATCATCATCTTAAGTCACCCAGGCTCACAATCTAGGTGTCATGTTTGACTATTCACCTTCTTTCACTCTCCATATACATTTTTTTGTAATTTTAACTTTGTAACATCTTTTTTATGCTCCCTTCTTTCTCTGACCTTGCCATTACCCTGTAAAAGCTTTTATCATCTCATACTGCAAATAGCTTGCTAGTTTGTCTCTTGACCTCAAGTCTTCCCCTACTCCAGCTCAACTTCCAATTAGTTGTCAAAATGATCTTCCTAAAGCTCAAGTCGGATCATGCCACTCTTATATTCATTCCTCAGTGGCTTTTTATATTTCTAGGATCAAGTATAAATATTCTTTATTTGATATTCAAAGCTCTTCACAACTTGGCCCCTTCCTATTGTTCCAATTTTCTTATATCTTATTCACCTCAACATGCTCTGTGATCCAGTGACATTATCATCTTTGCTGTTTTGCACATAGAACATTCCATCACCAAGCATCTTCACTGGCATTCTGCCTTGCCTAAAGTTCTTTCTCTCTAGCTTCCCTCAAGTTCCAATTAAAATTTTACCTTCTACAAAAACCTTTCTTGATTCACCTTAATTGCTGGCTTCTTCCACCTACTGATTATATCCATTCTATCCTGTATATAGTTTGTTTCAAAATAGTTATTTACATGTTGTCTTCATTAGACTATGAGCTCCTGGAGAGCAGGGACTGTTATCTATCCTCTTTGTATCCCAAGTGTATGTATAGTGCCTAGCACACAACAGGAACATGAATGCTTGCTGATGGACTTTTTTCTCTGTCATGGCCATTTCTCCTTTCACAGCCAAATTCCTAGTAAAAACTCTTTACACTCACTCCTAACACTTCAGCTCCTCCTCAAGTTTCAACTCCTTGCAATTTGCATGCCAGTAACCTCCACATGACTTGAGATGATTTCCTCTCAGATAACAAGGAAATCTTCTAATTACTAAAGACTTTTTCTCATTTCCTACACTTCTTGATCTTGAGAGCAATTTTTGATATTGGGTACCTTACTTTTTCCTATGTACTTTCTCATTCCTGGGTTTTTATAACATTGCTCTCTTTTGATTCTCTTATTTATCTAGCCACTTCTTTATTCAGTGTGCTTTGCACTAATATATATGTTCCATTTTCTAGGCACACATGTCCCTCACAGATCTGTCCTAGGCCCTGATATCTTCTCTATATGTTTTTCTTTGGTGATTTCATCGGATTCAATTACCTCTATGCACCAAATCTACATATCCAGTTGTCTCTGGAGTTCCAGGCCTGTATTACCGATTATTTGATAAACATCTGCATCTAGATTTCCCACAAGTACTTCAAATTCAGCAAGTCCAAAACAGAACTGATTATTCTTCCCCACCCATACTTCAGATCCAACTCTTTACCAACTCTTATCTCACAATCTAATGGGGGAGGAAACATGAAAAACTATTTACAAATAAGACAAATGCAAGACAAGTGGAAAATAATCAACATTGAGAAGGCAACACAATTAAGGAAAGGCTTCTTATATAGGGAGGACAGAGGGGAAAATATACCCTTTGACCCTGTTTGTCTAATCAGTAGCCAGCATGTCTTGTTGATTCTACCTTCACAACCTCTTTCCTACCTACAGCCTCTTCCCCTTTCACTATTTCATCCGATTTACATTCACAGTTATGATAATCATCTATGTATTTCCCTCCATCTGGTTTTCCTCTTTTAATCCTGCCCTTTCTCCTTTCACTCTTTACCTCCACACCGTGTTTTATTCTTAATCCCCCCATTCTCCATCCCTTATCTTACTCCCCCCTTTCCCACTACCACCCTTCTTATTCCCCCCTCTTACTTCTCTGTAGGATCTTTTAATCACCACAATCAACTTCTCCCCCCTTATATTACTCCCCTCCCCATCACCCCCTTTCTTATTCCTCTTCTATTCCTCTATAGGGTAAGATAGGATTCTATACCCCATTGAATTTGGCTGTTCTTTCCTTTCTGGGCCAATTTCAATGAGAGTAAGCTTAAGTATTACTTGCCACCACCCTCATCCTCCCCTCTACTGTAATGGGTTTTTTTTTAACCCCCTTGAATTTTTTTGTGATATAATTTACCCCATCTTACTTCTCCCTTCCTGATTCTCTTAAAGCAGTCCTCTTTTTCACCCCTATTTTTTTGCATATCATCCTAAATAGCTTATTATCACAACCTCTGACTATGTATACTTCTAACTACTATAATGATAAAATTTTTAAAGAGTTACAGCTATCATCTTTCCATACAGGAATATAAACAAGTCAACTTTATTGAATCCCTTAAGTTTTTTCTCTTTCTTATTTACCTTTTTTTATGCATCTCTTAAAGTTTGTATTTGGACATCAAATTTTTTGTCTAAATCTTGTTTTTTTTTTTTTTTCAGGAATGTTTGGAAATCTATTTTATTAAATGATCATATTTTTCTCCTGAAAGAATATAGTCAAGTTTTGATGTAACTTGTTTTCCTTGCCTTCCAGAATATCATATTCCAAAGCATTCCAATCCTTCTACGTGGAAGCTGCCAAATGCTGTGACTGGGGCTTCATGATATTTGAATTGTTTCTTTCTGGCTTCTTGAAGTATTTTCTCCTTGGCCTGGGGGCACTTGAATTTGGCTATAACTTTCCTGGGAGTTTTTGGGGATTTATTGCAGGAGGTGATCTGTGCATTCTTTCAATTTCTATTTTACCCTCTTGTTCAAAAATATTGAGGCAGTTTTCTTTGATAATTTCTTATAATGTCTATGCATTTTTTTTTAATTATGACTTTCAGGTAATCCAATAATTCTTAAATAGTCTTCTAGAACTATTTTTCAAGTTAGTTGTTTTTTTCAGTGAGATATTTCATATTTTCTTCTATTTTTTCATTCTTTTGATTTTGTTTTATTGTTTCTTGAGTGTCTCCTAAAGTCATTAGCTTCTATTTGCCCAATTCTAATTTTTAAGAACTGAATTTCTTCCATAAACTTTTGATCCTCCTTTTCCATTTGGTCCATTCTATTTTTCAAGAAACTCTTTTCTTCATCAGATTTTTGTGCCTCTTTTTCCAATCGACCAATTTTGCTTTAAGCTGTAATTTTCTTTTTGTATTACTTTCATTTATATTTCCCATTTTTCTTCCACCTGTCTTATTTCGTTTTTGAATTTCTTTTTGAGTCCTTCCAGTACCTGAGACCAATCTCCATTTTTTTTTTTTTTTGGAGTTTTGCATGTGGTTGTTTTGATATCACGGTTCCCCTACTAATTGTGCCTTGCTCTTTGTTTCCATTGAAATTTTCAACAGTTAAGTGTTTTTTGCCATTTGCTCATTTTTCTAGCCTTTTTTTGCCTATGGGCTGGGAATTCTAAAAGCTGATGATTCTGTCTTCTCTGCCAATGGCTTACAGGACTTAGCACACTGAGCTATTTTGCCCTGGGGCTAAGGGCTTCAGGCTAGCACAAACTTGAAAGGGCTAAGTGCTACAGACTTCCTTCTAGGTCTCACTGAGGGCTAGTGCCTGAGCCTGGGATTTCAAGGGGTGGGTCTGGGGTGTGGGGTGCTCTGTTGTTGGTATAGGCTAGATCCCAGGATCCCAAAGATGCCCTATGTCCAGGCTCAGAACCTGGAGCAATAGGGTGAGGATCAAGGGGGCACGGGACAGCTGGCACTTTGCTGTGTGCAATTTTGCTTCCAGTTCCCCCTTATCTGTTAAAATTGACTTTCTCTGTCTACCTTTCAAGTTGTACTCAACAGGAGAGCTCTCTCACTTAGGCTTACAGTTGGTTTTTGACTCCTGTCTTTTTGAGGTGCTTTTTGAAGATTGATTTAGAAAGATTATCAGAGTGGTTTCAGCTTTCACTGCAGGCATCTTGGCTCTGCCCCACTCCACCCCACCCTTTCACCATTTGCAAGGTCAATATCTAGTTCAAGAACTTATTACCTTTTGTCTGGGCTACTGCAGCCTTCTAACTGACCTTCCTACTTCCAATCTTCCTCTCTCTGATCCATCCTCCACCTGGCTGACAAGCTGAGATTCCTAAAGTATAAGTCACTTTCCTATTAATGAAGTTTTTTGGCTCCTTATTGCCTCTAAAATAAAATACAAGCCCTTCTATGTAGTATTTCAAATCCTTCAAAATCTGCTTCTTTCCTAATTACATATTCCTCTCCTGATATATTATACATTCTAGCCAAACTGTTCTATTTGCCATTTCTTAAATATGACATTCCCTCTCTTTTGCATCTGTGACTTCACATCAAATGTTTTCCTTCCCAGGATGCTCTCCAACATGACTTCCTTTTGGAATTCATAGTTCCTTTCAAGGCTCAGCTCAGTTGCTACCTTTTTCAGAAGGCCATTCCTATTCTTTTTCCATGACCAGTTGTTAGAGCTCTTCCCTTCTCCACAAATTACTCTTCTTTACTCCACAAATTGTATTACTTATCTATATACATTGTAAATTCGCACAATATAAACTCCATGAGGGCAGAAACTATTTCATTTTTGTCTTGAACATGTAGGTATTTCATAAATATTTCTTCAATGAAAATGAACTATCTTCCAAAACTACTAATGCTTCCCTACTATAAGTAAAGTAAAATTCCTTTAGTAGGAAAATTAAGGTCCCTCACAATATGACCCCAATCTATCTTTTTCCAACCCTATTTAACACTGTACTAGAAAACAAAACAGCTCCTCTAACCAGTCTGAACTATGATCCCTCAAAACTAGCATTACACTATTCTTTCTTAGCTCTACAACTTGGGTATAGGGCTCCTCAAAAGCAGGAAATGGTTTTTGTTTTTTAATCTCCAACAATGTCTTGCAAAATTGCTTATAAATACTACTATATAAACACTTACTGAACTAAATTTTGTCAATAAAAGGATTGATCTAAGCTTTATACTGATTCATCTTATTTAGAATAGGGATAAAATTTATTGTAATTGTTTGAATTGAACTTACTGCATTCTGAGTATATTTCCTGAAAATCTCCTGCAGTCATAGAAAAATTAGAACCAGGAGGAAGACTATGGGGATCAACATCAGGAAAATAGACTGGTCGAATCTGATCAGCCGATCTTCTGTTATTGCTAAACTGATGAATCCAAGGATAAAGTTTATGCGTATTAATTTCGGAACATCTGCAAAAACATGAAAATTTAATTGTTTTAACTAAATATTTTACCCAAGGAATTATTTCTTTAACACTAAAAGACTGTTTTTGATGAGACATTTTAGATGTAACTTAAATTAGAACCAGAAGGGACTTAAGTAGTTGTTGTTCAGTCATTCAGTTGTGTCCAACTCTTTGTGACCTCATGGACCACAGCAAGGCAGTATTGCCCATGGAGTTTTCTTTTCTTTTTTTTAATTTCTTTTTCTTTTTTAATTTTTCTTTAGAATATTTTTCCATGGTTACATGATTCATAATCCCCTCTCCCCCGCTCCATCCTTTCCCTCCCCCAAAGCCAACAAGCAATTCCACTGGGTTATACATATATCATTGTTCAAAACATATTTTTATTCTTTGGGAAAAGAAAGATTTCAAGACCAAACAAGAGAAAAAAGTACAAAATGTAAAATAAATAATTTTGATTACATTAAATTAAAAAGGTTTGGTACAAACAAAACCAATGCAACCAAAATTAAAAGGGAAGCAACAAATTGGGAAAAAAATCTATAACAAAAACCTCTGAAAAAGGTCTAATTACTCAAATATATAAGGAGCTAAATCAATTGTACAAAAAAATCAAGTCATTCCCCAATTGATAAATGAGCAGGGGACATGAATAGGCAATTCTCAGATAAAGAAATCAAAACTATCAATAAGCACATGGAAAAGTGTTCTAAATGTCATATAATTAGAGAAATGCAAATCAAAACAACTCTGAAGTACCACCGCACAGTGAGCAGACTGGCTAACATGACAGCAAAGGAAAGTAATAAATGTTGGAGGGGAAGTGGCAAAATAGAGACATTAATAGACTGCTGTTGGAGTTGTGAATTGATCCAACCATACCACTGATAGATTTGTACCCCAAAGAGATGATAGGGAAAAAGACTTTTACAAAAATATTTATAGCCTCACTCTTTGTGGTGGCAAAAAATTGGAAAACAAACAGATGCCCTTCAATTGGGGAATGGCTGAATAAATTGTGGTATCTATTGGTGATGGAACACTATTGTGCTCAAAGGAATAATGAACTGAAACGACCTCCAGGAATTGATGCAGAGTGAAAGGAGCAGAACCAGGAGAACCATATAAACAATCGATTGTAATGGACTTCTCCACTAACAGCAATGCAATTATCCAAAACATTTCTGAGGGACTCATGAGAAAGAATGCTATTCACATCCACGGAAAGAATTGTGGAGCAGAAACACAGAAGAAAAACAACTGCTTGACCACATGGGTCAATGGGGATATGACTGGGGATATAGACTCTAAGCGATCACCCTTGTGCAAATATCAATAATATGAAAATTGGTCTTGATCAATAACACATGTAAAACCCAGTAGAATTGCTCATTGGCTATGAAAAGGGGGAGGGAGGAGAGGAGAGAATGATTATGAATCATGTAACTATGGAAATTTTTTCATAATTAATCAATAAAATAAAAATGAATAAAAACATATTTCTATGTTATTTATATTTGCAGTAGAGTGATCCTTTAACATCAAAACCCTAATTGCATCCCAATCACACTATGTGATCAAGCATATATTTTTCTAATGCATTTCTGGTTCCACAGTTCTTTCTCTGGATCCCACGGAGTTTTTTTGGCAAAGATACTGGAGTGTTTTGCCATTTCCTTCTTAGTATATTAAGGCAAACAGAGCTTAAGTGACTTGTCCAGGGTCACACAGCTAAGTCTGAGGCCATTTTTTAACTCAGGTCTTCCTGACTCCATGTCTAGTGCTTTATCCACTAAGCCACCTTACTGCCACCACCTAAGTCATATCCTTTAATTTAATAAATGAAGCAACCTTAACTGATTTGCCCAAGGTTATATAGATGGCAAGTAGTAGCACTATAATTTAAGCTCAAATCCTGTGACTCCAAATCCAGTGCTCTTCCTACTATACTGTCCATTATTTTAAAATATGATACAAAACATAACCAAAAAATCTACTAGAAACTACTTTACTACTACTTAAATACTCAAATTTGGAAATGTGAGCACCCAAGGATTAAAAAATGGAAAGATCAAAGGGTTGCAGATTTTGAGTTGGAAAGGTCATCAAGTTTCATTTTAAAGATATGAATGTAAGAGACCCAGAGCCATTAAATGACTTACCCAGTCACAATGCTAGTAAACATGGGTGGGATTTGAATGAACCTAGGACTCCCTGAATCCAAGTCTATTCCCTATATCCACTATACCAGACAGTCTCATAGATGTACCATACATTTTGTTCTCCAACTCTAATATCTTGTCCTTTAGACTAAAGTAGCATAGTGTGTTCCTTTTAAAGGTAGCAATCTGGACTCAGACACTTCTTAACTGTGTGACCCTGGACAAGTCACTTAATCCCCATTGCCCAGCCTTTACCACATTTCTGCCTTGGAACCAATACATAGTATAGATTCTAAGATTTAGACAAATTTCTAGTATGCAAATTTAAGACTAGCTGTTGGCATCAGAACTCCAAGATTCTTGGTTAATATCATTCTTAATTGAGTCTTTAAAGGGACAGTTTAACACTCACTCCAGGAAAAAAAAGCAGTTATTTCTAACCCCAGTGGCCTGAATAAATGATAGGTTTGTCCAACTAAGTGATGTTGATTATATGAATTTAGTCAAGTATGGCTTACTACCACATGGCAGAAGGAACAATAAGTAAAACTTCCAGGGAAACAAATTCAAGCTCAATACTGTTAAAAAGTTGTTTGTTTGTTTTTTTATAAGTGGAATGAAGAATTAAGAATGGTTTCTTTCTCACATAAGATCTTCAAGCAAAGACTAAATGACCACCACTGATCAGGTATATTGTAGAGGAAAACCATTTTTCTACATATTGCTTAGAGTAGATGGCTTCTGAGGTCTCTTCTTAAAGAATCTCCCTATTGACATCGAGCTTTTTACTCATGAGACTGAACACTAAATTTTCTAGAAGCAATAAGAATTTCTAATTCCTGAAGTCCCCCCACCCACCCAAAGAAGTAATTCAGTTATTCTGTATAAAGACTACTTATAGGACTTGAAAACAGTGTGGTATGCTAGAAAGAACACTGGATTTGAAGACAGAAAACTAGCATTTAAATCCAAGTTCTGTTACTATACTACCCATATGACCATGGGAAAGTCATTTAAGCTTATAAATCTTAAATTTCCTCATTTGCAAAATGAGTGTTGTTAGACACAATGACCAATGTCTCTTCTAGACCTACTATATCATTCATTTCCTTACATTTATTTATTCTATCCCAACATTTAAGTACTTAAGTGTGTGGGTAAAAAAATTATTTTTATATGCAAAGTGATTTTAAAATAAGGAGCATCTAAAACATGCACGAAAATTCACACAAGCAAGCAAAATGTTATTTTTCTCTGGAAATTTTACATCTCAATAGAAAGTAAATATAAATACCTGTTGAGTACAAAATTGGAAGAAAAGAGCATAAAAAAACTCCATTCATTTCCTTGGCAAGCATAACCTAACATAGCTATTTCCCAGGCCAATCTTCCTAGTCCAGCACCAGGTACCAGAATATTTACTTTGGAAGGATCCCTGAAATTAAATAAAACATGGCAATTAAGTCCAAACCCTTAAATGCTGTAAAACAAGAGGTTAAAAAAATCAATGTTACCATTAAAAATGCTAATGAAGAAAATAAGTAGGCTTGTTAAAAGTTATACTCCCCTAAGAAAGTGATTTCTTATAAAATATTTCTCCTACATACTTTAAGAAGTTGAACAATATAAGTTACTATCAATAGATTTTCTTTGGGGGGTGGATATGGCAAAAAATTTAATTATGTGGTCAACCTGGTAAGCATTTCCAATCTTGACTAGATTAGTCCTCAGATCAGGCATGTATTCAAAGTTTTTCCAACTTGGAGTATATTCCAGGGTTTACTGTCTTCAACTTTAAGAACTCGGGGTAACTCCCATGCTGCACGAGGGCTTAAATGGGAGATTTCACCAGAAACCAATAGCAAAAAGATAAATAAGAAAAAGGAACAAATAAGTCTTTAAAACATCACTTAACAAACTATAGTGCTCATGCCAAAGATAGTTTAAATGCTTAGTCCACAGTAGTCCCCAAGCTACCATTTTTGTAATTCAAGTTTTTTATACTCCCCCAAATATCTCAAGAGGCATCAAAACACTGGTTTAAAACTTCTAAGCTTGCACTAAACAGAGCAGTTTAGTAACCTATAAAAGTTAAATTACATGAAGTAACATAACAAGTGAAAAATTTCCCCAGACATTAAAATTAAAACCACTTTAATGTTCTGAAAGTTAATTTTTTTTTAAAATAATGGAATCATCAGCTAAGCCACCTGAGTTTTAAAAACTGTTGCTAAAAAAAAAAAAATTAAATTTGGGGTTCTCTTCCATCCTAGGATATGGGGTAGGGGATGGAAAGGGGTAGAATCAGTTTTTTTAAAAGGAACAAATGGAAAATAAAATAAAATAAAATAAAATAAAATGGCAACTGGATTTGAACAACGCTTATAGTTCTCACCAACCTCTGTCATCTGTAATTAACATCTGAAGCTTTTAAGTGTTAAAGCTTAGTTCACATTACTGAATAAGATTTTTTTTTAAATGTATTAGGGGGAAAAAAAGGTCTTCCATATTTAGACTATTCACCATCAAAATGAATAATACATGTAGTAAATATGAATAGTAAAAATGAATAATACTTGTTGTAAAAAATCTTATAAATAACTTAGTTTAACATTTCCCTATTCTACAAATTAAAAAATCCAATCCAGGAATGTTAAGGGTTATGTTTCAGGGAAGTAACAGAATTTCCTTTGACCTTTCCCTGACCACTTTGTTCTTACTTATCCCACTGAGAGCCAGCAACTGAAAAAAGAGAAAAGGTGATGATAAGAGAACAACCTTAGTATACCTCGCTTCACATTTCCCACCTCTATCCATCTCAGTTTCTGTCTCAGGATTCCTAACATAAACTCAAAAGATGAAATGTTCAGGAGACTATATAGATGAAATATACAGAAAAGGTGGGGAACTTAAAAGATTAGTACAATCCTGTTGTTTTGTATTAAGGCCCAAAAGGTTTAGTAACTTGCTCAAGGTCACAAGGATAGTAGATATTAGAACCAGGTTTCAAACCTAAATTTAAGCCCTGTGATTTCAAATCCACTATTCTTTCTATTGTCCTGAGAGGATCAAAGCTCATATCTCCTCCAAAATATTACTTTAGTCTTTTGTGTACCCAAGACTCCTCAAAAAATTTCCGTGTAACTTTAATCCTTCAGAAATTAAGCTGAGGGGGGGCATCTAGGTGGCTCAGTGGATTGAGAGCCAGGACTAGAGATGGGAAATCCTGGGTTTGAATCTGGTTTCAGATTCTTCCTAGCTGTGTGATCTTGGGCAAGTCACTTAATTCCCATTGCCTAGTAGCCCTTACTGTACAAAAACACACACACACACACACACACACACACACACACACACATACATACATAGAGAGAGAGACAGGAGGTAAGGATTAAAAATCAAAAAGTTATGCTGAACAAAAAAATGGAATAGGAAAGACTGAGAAAAGAAGACACAAGAAGGAACATTTCATGTGCCTAAAAACTAAGAAGAGAAGCTACTGGATTATATTCTTGATCCAAAGAGAAAAGAAGAAGAACCGATCCAAAGCAAAGAGGGAAAGCAGGGGAATGTAACAATTCCTAAATAGAAAAAAAGAGATTTATTTACCTCTGTGGTAAGTGTTTTTTTCATTAAAGGATGGCATTTAGAAGCAGGCACAGTATCTTGCTATCTACCACCTGATAGAATTAGCATGGATATAATTCACAAAAAACAAGGTCCTGCTATAAAATAATGCTTCCTGCTCATCTAAAATCAAGTCTTTAAAAAGAAAAGAATCAACAGGATTTAGTGAACTTTTTCAGTGAGGAAACTTATTCCTATAAAAGCACAGGACTGAAATCTTACTTCATGCAGTTGGGATCTCAAGTACATTAAAGGAACAAGGGTCTTTTTCTCTCCCTAAGCAACTAAGTTTTATATTTCTAAATTCCCCAAGGGTCACAGATGATTATCTTTATCAATCACTGTTCATTTTTGTGAAAATAAAAAATACTATTTTTAGAATAAAAAAAGGATTAAATACATGCAAAAATTAGACTCAATTCATTTAGCTGAGAAGTTGTACATGAGAGATATCACAGGGAAAATGATTGCTACAGCAAGAGAGAGCCACTACCTTTTCCTCATACTAGTTAAGGCTTTAAATCTATCCATGTTAAGTGCTTTCTGTGATCCAAATATACAAAGAGAGAATGAACCTATATACAGTGCTGTAGCTTATTCAAAATGCAAATATGTCAAAAAACAAGTTTACAAGTGTTTTGCTTCAGATCTCTTATTCAAAAAGGCATACTTGCATAGTTATACATTGAGGGGACAACTGGATTTAAATACTAAGAATCTCAGATCCAGGGAAAAGAAGAAAACAGGAATAAGCCTCAGCTATACATGTCAGATGAGTCACTTTGCAGGGTGTTTTTTATTTAATTGTGTATTATAAGAAGAGTTATTATACACTCAGAAAATATTATGATAGAAAAACAAAAGGCATCGGTAAAATCTATTTGAATAAATATGAAAACAGAACAGTGTAGTGGAAATGACAAGAGACCATTTAGATCCAAAGGCAAAATTTTTGTTCTTATGTTTATGTTTTACAAGGTTGACAAATAATAAGAGGAAAACTATGAAATAATACTATCCTTTGAGAAAATCAGATTGAATAATATCTGAATAAAACTATGTTCACCATTATAATGACAACAAAAACCCTCAGTAAGTGTATTACTTTTTTATAGGCATTATTACAATGGTCAAATATGATAGGTTAAAAGAAATCTCAGAAGATTCATATAAACTGACAAAGTGAAGTGAGTAGAAATGGGAGAACAATTTACATGATCACAACAGTGTAGAAGAAAATAATTTTTAATACTAAAGACCTCATCAAAATGCAGTGACCAATCATGTTTTTGGAGCATGCCATCCACTTCTTGTTAGAAGTGACTGATTAAAGGAATAAAAAGAGGCATGAATTTTTAGACATGGTCCATGCATTTATATATTAGAAGGGGAGGCAAGATGAGTTAATGGGTAATGATAAAATTGCAAAAAAATAAAAGATACTAATGAACCATAGTAATATATAGATGAAAACAAGTTTTAAAGGGTATACTGAGCATTTTGTTTCTATGCTAAATTTTAGCATACTTAAAAAAAACCCCAAACTACCTAATAGTTTCATCTTTTTTAAAATCCCCTTTGAATAATGAAATACTCATATGTTTGTTGATGCTGAGTAAATTTGTAAATAAAAAAGGAAAAATTTTATTTTAATTCCTTAAAGCATAGAAGGTAGCAAGGAGAATAACATATAGATGAAAACAAGAAGTTCAGAAGGGGGATATAAATAGAGCAACTTTGTTACTGTGTTAAATTCTAGCATAGGAAAAAAAAAAACCCAAATTACATAACGTTTTGTTTTGGTTTTATAACCGTCAGAAGCAAATTTCTTTCTCTTCATTATGTCACTTTTTTTTTTTAACATCATCTCTCAGTGACCTGGAGGTCACAGACCACACTGAGTAAATTGAGGTATAGACAAGGCCTCAGAGAAAGGAAGTTAAAGAACCAAGGAACCAACAAGACAGGAAACTGATTCTACAGGCACTGCCCCCTGGGCAGCCCGGGCAAGTTAAGAACCTATAGTTGGTTCCTGAGATGTGACATCTAGTGTGAGAGCTAGTAGGTGGAGAAAACAGCTTATAAGGGGAGACCCAGTAGGAAGCCAATTATATAGTTTATCAAAATATTAAAAAATCCAATTCATGGACCCTTCTGGAATCTATTCACAAACCTTTTGGAGGTCTATAGATGATTCCAAGTTAAGAGATTTGGAACAACTGTTGTGGGGAGCGAGAAAGAAAATTAACTAGGGAATTATAGGACTGCCTTACTATACAGAGGGCCCAACTGAAATCTGATTACAAATTTGTAGTAGACTTTGGCTAGAATATGTATTTTTTTTTAAACTTCCTTTAGCTATATTCAGGAACATTTAAGTAAGTGTTAAAGAGATGTTGAGAGGAATATAATAGAGTGAGATTTATCAAGGTTTGATCAAGGACAAGACAAAGGATAAAGTTTAACTGGGAAAGTACTAAGGGAATGAAAGGTTTGGAGGTCATAGGATGAACAACAGAGTTAAGGGGCATAATGCATAAGGAACTGGATAAAGAAATTCTGAAGTTCACGAATATGGATATGGAACACTTGAGGGTAATGGAAAGATCAAACCTATGTGCATAGCAGAGAGAGTGAAAGAAAAGATCACAGGAAGTAAGTACACAGGAACTGGGAAGATTGAACATTTGAGCTAATTTGAATATGTAAGCGGAAGCTCCTTAGTATGTGAAAAGGAGCTGAGGAATGTGAGCAAAGAGCTGAACTCATTGAAGAAGGAGAATGTCCTGGGAATTGTTAGATAATGGGCACCAGAATCTGCCCTGGGTGATAAATTTGGATTGTGAAAACCTCAAAGGAAAAAAGTTTGCTGAGTGATGATGGTAAAGGGAGAATCTGGAAGTGAAAATGGGGAGCAAGGACTATTTCAACTGAACCAGTGAGAGTGTGTACTATGAGTAAGAGATGTTTAAGAGGAAAGAAAGTGCAGAAAATACAGGATGCAGAGTCATCAAGAAGGAACAAGGAGACAGCTGGTGGCTCAGTGGATTGAGAGCTAGACCTGGAGATGGGAGGCCTTGGGTTCAAATGTGACTCCAGACACTTCTTAGCTATGTAAACCTGGGCAAATCACTTAATTCCTGTTGCCTAGCACCTAGCCTTGTCACTCTTCTGTCTTGGAAATAATACTTAGTAATTTATTTTAAGAGAGAAGATAAGGGTTGTTTTTGTTGTTTTTTTTTAAGAAGGACTTCAATTAAAATCAGAAGAAGGAAAGGAGTAAGAAAAGAAAGTTTAGGATAAGGGGAAGTTTTTTAATTATGTAGATTTGTGAAACATTCCCACTGCAAAAAATGGGCACAGGAATGAATACATAATTCTTTTGCCATTTTTTTCACTGCCTTACCTTCTTTGATGTCTTTATTTATTCATTTACAAGTAGAAAGAAGTTTTGAGAAATGTTTTTTGACATTTTAAAATTCAGATTTTCTCCCACCTCCCAAGTGATGAATGGGTTATACCCATACTTTTATGTAATACATATTTCCATATTGCTCATGTCATAATTTAAGGCACATAACACCCATACAGTAGAAATTTCATGAAGGAAATAATGTGGAAGATGGCATAACTGCCTTAGCTTCTTAACTTTTTAATTTTTTTCTACTATAAACTTAATTAAAATATTATTAAATGCTTATTACATACAAGTCACTTGGAATACCAAGGCCCAAAAAGAAACAATATTTGTCCTTAAAGGGTAAGGTGGATTGAAGGAGACAATATGGCACAGTGGAATTAGCTAGAATAAGAGGAGCTAGATTTAATTCCTGCCTCTGCTACTTAATATTTATGTGACTTTGGGCAAGTCACTTAACCTCCAAAGTATCCTCATCTGTAAAAGGTGGGGATGGACTACATAGCACCTGGAGTCCCTTTCCATTCTAGATCTATAATCCTATGATTATATGTACACAAACACATGTAGAGTACTAAGAAAACAAAGATAGCACAAATTACTTGAGGATGGAGGATTAGGGAAAAACTTCACAGAAAGTATCCTAGTCAGTCAAAAAGCATTTAATAAACATCTATTTTCCAAAGAAAGAAAGAAGGAAAAAAGAGGAGGAGAGGGAAGAAAGGCCTTGCATTTGGGGAACTTAAATTTAATGGAGGAATACAACACACAAAAGGAAGCTGAAAAGGGGGGGAAATTGTTGAAAAAGCCATTGAAGTCCCAAAGTAATGCCACTAGGTAAAAAAAAAAAATTAGCTTTTTCTGAGCTGTGCACTCTCAAAAAAGAAAAACCTTTTATCATCTGTTTTAGAATCAATACTAAGTATCAGTTCTAAGGCAGAAGAGTAGTAAAGGCTAGGTAATTGGAGTCAAGTGATTTGCCCAGACTCACATATCTCAAATGTGTTTGAAGGCCAGATTTGAGCGCAAGACCTTCTCTAGGCCTGGTTCTCAATCCACTGAGGTAGTCCTGGCAAGAGGTAATAAGGGTTTCAATAAGGGGAATGGCAGTGTGAGTGAACAAAAAAGGAAAGATGTGCAAAATGTTTCACAGATAGAACTGAAAAGGCTTGTCAACATATTGGCAATGTAGGCTAAAAGAGTGGGAAGAGTCAAGGAAGATGTGGGAGGATAGATAATAGTGCCTTCAAAAGAAACAGTTTGGAAGAATAGTGTTACAGGAAGAAATAAGATGTGAAGTTTGAGATGCCTATAGAACATACACAAATAGATATATCAGCAAGCATTTGATGAAATGTTACCAGATTTAGAGAGAAATTAGTACCAGATGATATATTATTGAGTTTTAAGATTAAGATAAACTGAGAGATAGCTGAGCATGAACATTTTTAGTTAGCCTAACAGTAACCAAAGACCCCAAAGTAGTGTTCACCAGCCTTCATTTAGTTTTGTTAAGTACAGAGCCGGGGAAGACAAAGTGATTGGCTGTAGAATCATGGGAATGGGGACAACAACACTGGTTACATTCAAGGTTAGTAACCACTCCCTCTTCATGGGGCACTACTCTATCTAAGATAATTAAAGAATGTTTTATGGGACTCTGCATCTCAGAGTCTTTGCTAGGGGCCAAAACTACTAGATTTGATTTCACCTTGAAAGAGACAAAAACTCCCCTAATAGCACAAGGACAGGGAAGGACAGATAATATATCTTTTGGGGATGGCAATAAGTTACCTAATAGGATACAAATAAAACTTTAAACTAACTCAAAGGCAAAGTTAAATTTCTGAGTTCAACTCAAGGATAAAGAAAGGTAGCTTTGGGCAGATGCAGACTCAGTTATAAAAAATCCATAGAGCATAACAATTAATTATATTGTAGCATCAATACCACAGAAATTAGAGATAGTATTAATTTTGATCTCAACAGATTTGGGGGTCATCTGCAAAGATACTTGAACCCATTAATTGTTTTAAAAAATTTTCCAAAATACTATATTTAGATGACCCGGGACAGAGTTCCAGGGAATATTCATGCTAGGAGGACAAGAAACAAATTAAAACTGAAGTATCAGATAGGAAGGTGAAGAGGGGAAAGCAGTATTACAAAATATAAAGGAGAAGAGCATATCCAATAAAAAAGGGCAATCAACAATATAAAAAGCTATAGAATTCAAGAGGGATAAGAACTGAGAAGAGGTCATCAGATTGAGCAGTATCAATCAGATAGTAGATTCAGAAATCAGACTGCAAGGAAATGAGAAAATGAGTACTGATTCTTTCTGAGATTTCAGCAATAAAAAACATAGCTACGGACTGAGGGAATGGTAGGACCATTTAATGTATGGGGTTCTTGTTTTTTTCATTCTTTTTTATTTTTTAAAAAGAATGGGGGGGGGGGGGGAGGGCAGCTGGGTAGCTCAGTGAATTGAGAGTCAGGCCTAGAGACAGGAGATCCTAGGTGAGCCAGAAGATAAAAACATGTCACCATATTAATCTCAATGAAATAGGCTAAAAACAAATCCATTATTTACCACCTCTCCTTTGGAAAATTTTTTACAATTTCTTTAATGATTGGCTGGTAGCAGGCATCTCTTTCAGCTTTCCCAGTTTCACTCCAATCTCTCACAAATTGTTTCAATGTAGATTTTAACTTATCCATGTCAAATGTGGATGCTGGCATAATCTTCCCTGTCCCCTGTTTAAAATACAAACATCAGTGAGTAAAAACAGTTTAAGAAAAGTAATCTTGAATAATTTCAACAGACATGCTAAAAACAACTAGGAGAACTATTACAGGTGGCTTAGTGGATAAACCTCTTGCTTCTCACCTCTACGACCAGGGTTTAAGTGCAGCTTGAGATCCTAAGTGAAATGAGTTTGGTGGTCTCAATTCAGCCCTCAACAGATTAAGGTCCATTATCAAAAAACTACCACATAATTGGGTAGTCTTTACTCAGTAGAGGACCAAACCTGAGCTGCCATAGAGACCGAACAAGAGGAAAGATCCTCCAGGTGATAGTAGTGGTCATTTGATGGAGAAGCTCACACTGGAGTGGCCCAACTGTACCTATCCTGTGGATACAAAAAGAGGACTTCAGTTTCCAACACTGCCAGTCCCTTAGATTTCAAAAAAGTAATTTTTTTTTAAAAAAGGATAGTATATCAATGGATACACTACATTGGTAAAAATACCTGGGGTCTTAAGTATTCATTTTATAGTGCTAATAACAAAATAACCTCACTATCTAAACTGAGGAATGACTAACACTAGTATGACAGCACAAGAGTAATCATGGGAAGAGGCCACCTAAAATGTGAATGGTTAAATTAGTAATAAAAAAAAACAAGTTTTCCAGATAGTTAACTCTCTGGAGTTAGTGTCCACTATGTGGCTACATTACTAGGAAAAGCTGGTTGCTTTTTTCAGGGAAGTGATTAATATGTACTATTAACTCTGGTTTCACTCACTGAAGTTAAGTTTATTTCAGCAGCTAGCACAATAAGATGCATGATTAGTATAAAACCAAGGAGGGAAAAGAGACCATTCATAGGTCACAAATACTCAGAATTTAAGAAGTGGAAGAATTTTAAAATTTAAAATAATATAGTCTGGATTTACATACATCCTCTCCATACTCTTTATTTTCAAACATGTGTATGCAGTCATTCACAATGGTTTGTAATATATCTTGATTATGATCAATGCATTTCCGAATCTTGTCCAAATGAAGAAGAAACTGAGGAAGCAGGTTTTGTTGGTTAGCTGGTAGTGATCTGAATTGCCTTTCTGTTCGATTCACTCTTTCATGCATACTCGTTCTAGAAAATACAAAAAAGTTATTGGCACAAGGATTCATACCAAAGCATCATCATCTTTTTTTTTTTTACAGAACTGTTCTACTGTTTTCTTAGATATTGTTCAGTCAAGCCACAATACTTTTCAATTGAAGCTATTTTAATTTTCAGTTAATTTAGAGAACATGTTGTAGTAGATAATTACTTTCTGTTGTAACTTTTAGCTCATTAAACATTCCAAGCTCTGAATATTCCTGTTCACAGAAGGTAAACAAAAAGTAGTCTGGAATACTTTGGAAAACATTTTCAAAACACAAAAGGAAAGGAAATAAAGGGAGGAATCAAAAACAAAAATAATGAAGAACTGATATATTACAGGTGAAATATTTAAACATCTGGATTTAAATACAGTATTTAGACAAAGTAGCTAAATGTTTTAAACTTTTCTACCAGCTAATTTTGCAGAGAACTGCCCCCAAATATTTCATTGATAATATATTATATTTATGTTTCACTTTATAGTTTACAAAACATTTATTATCTCATTTGCTCAAAAGATTTGTTAGGTAGTATACAGGGGGAAAGTTCTACACTTTTCTGGGACTGTTTCCACAAGGCCACATGACATTTGCACTCCAGTCACCTGATCCCCAAATCCAGGGCTTTTTCCATTATACTATAAGAGCTTGCTTATATAGTTAATACATTTTACTTTTTGAAATGAATCCAAGTGTTCTGTGATAAGTACAGTGTTTTAATGTTATATCATAAGTGGCCATATGAAACAGTTCAAGTATAATGAATGCCATAGTTGAAATGCCCTAGTAGTTGAAATTAAGTCTCATGAGAAATGCCTCTATGCTATTTTTGATTAACAAGTGTATATTCCAATCTTCCTGATAACTATTTCCTAAAACTGACTTTTACAAAGATTCATAAAACCAGAAAAAAAGGAAATATAAATGAAGGCTGGGAAGATATTCCTAGAACCAGCTAAGGCTCACATAGCAACTAGTCACTGATCAGGCTGGTAAGTGACAGGTAGAAATTATAGATCTTCTAATTCCAAATGAGTCCTTTTTACTATCTCAATTACAAAGAACTTTAGCTGAAGCTCTTGCCAAAATCTGACAACAACCTGGCTTGACCAGGGAGACAGTTAAAAACCAAATGGAATCTCTGCAATTGCAAAAGAATTGCAATTCCCTCCCTATACTATCAGACCTTTTATCCTGTACCCTCCTAAAACTCCCCTCCCTCAAAAATAACAACCTTTTCTACATATAGGTATAATATTTTTAAGTCATTCATGTTGATTTTAGTACCTATTTTTCTATTACTAATAACCAAAATCTAAGAGCTTTAAACAATTACAAAATTTATCAAGAAAAAAATCACTGATGAATAATTTTTATTATCAAGGTCTGAGCTAGTTTCCTTCCCATTGGATAACAATAAAGTAAAATGTGGGAAATCCTTGATTTAAATTCAGAAAATCTAGAGTTTGAATCCCCACTCTGCAACTTACTTCCTGTACTTTCTACCTGGGAAAGTCACAACCATTTATTTAGGGATTCAGTTCCCTCAACTGTAAAATTCTGAGGGACTAAATTAGATGAGTTCTGAGGTCACTTCCAGCTCTAAATCACAGGATCATGTAATTAGTGGTTTTGCAGACAGGCACCATTATAGAGGAGGAAAAATTTTAAGAGCCAAAAACACTTCGGTTCAATATTCCTGGGTCTATTACTAACTAGCTAAGTAATATTCGACAAGTCAAGTTTCTCTGGGTCTGAATTTCTTCTTATGTAAGATGTCTGTCTAGGGCATTTAAAAAATCTTTTCCAACTCTAAAATTCTAAAATTAATTCTTAAATCCTATCTACAGGTAACCAGAAATAGGAAAATGTCTTTAACACTCTTAAAAGAGGTAAAACTCTTTACTGTGAGTTTCTTGTCACTGGAGGTGCCTAAGAATCCAATGAATGACTATTTGTGGAAGATAAGGGGATGGAATGATTATGGGCTAGACTTGACCTTTAAGGTCCCTTCCAGCTCTAAGACTATGTAACTTGGCAGAGTAAAAAGAGATGTTTTTTAAAAGGATCATGTTTTAATACTAAATTATTGTTAGTCTATTTATTTTTAAAACAATTGCTTTACTTGAAAACTTCAATTTCAATAACAAAATGTTTATTAAGTACAATGTGTTTGCAGAACACAAAACTTAAGTTTGGGGGAAGAGGGGAATAATCAAAGTACAATTCTTGTCCTAGGAAATTAAAATTTTAAATGGCCACACATAGTAGGAAGAAAACCAAGAAAAAGTCCTACGATTGCTAAAGAGGGAAAAAAACAATATAAAGAAGCATTTGGGGGAAGAGAAATCTATTTGCTACTTTGTCTTTAAGGAAGGATAGGGAAATATTTCTTCCCTAGGTTAGTAAGTGTAAAAGTGGTAATAATGCAAATGAAACCTTAACAAAATTTAAGTGAAATTTCTCCCAGTCTCATCCTTCAACTTTTTTTGGGGGGGGGAGGGGATAGAAAGAGGGGTAGGAGTAGGGAGGACAATTTTCAAAAGGGGCACAGAGCATTTCAGTCACCATATACTAAATAGAAATGACATTAGAGGCCTGATCTGTGGAATATTTAGAAAGCAACACTTTATCTCCAAGTAACAGGCTTTAGTCAGTCATTTGATAAGTATAACTGTAATTCATTACAAGCAATGATTGTAAGAATGTCTCAAATCACTGAAATAAACTATCTCCTCTAAACTAATACAAGTTCATAGCACTTCTATGGAGTTTCTAAACAAACTTTCCACATTTTTTAAAAAGAAAAAAATGTACCAATTATGTTTCTTTTTCTTGTCCCTGATCCTTTCACTCTTCCTTCTTACCTGCTGCAAATAAACTAGGACATGTTCTTCTTGCCTACAACTCTCCCTGTACTTTCTACTTTTACTTCAATTTTCTGTCACAATGCTACTGTTTTCATTTGTACAAGAGGTCAGAAGAGAGATATATAAGATGGGTCAATAAAACCTGGAGAAACTGAAGCTCCACACTAATTCCTTTCTGGCCCTGGCAGAGGAAGGGAGCAATCTTAAGAGTTTCTGTAATTAAACCAATACATATTTTGCCAAGACATTTCTTGCACAGGTGGTAGAAACACAGAACTTTGGAGGAATTTCCAAACAGTTTTTTTGGAGAGAGAGCACTTTAAGCTTTTTATAGAAAAGTTCCTATAACTAGAGAAGTTCCACAACAGTAAAACAAGCTAGCTCACTTTATTAAATGAACAAACATTTACTCAATGCACAATATTAACAGGAACATAAAAGGGGTGATATAATTTAAAATGTGTTTAGATCTGAGGAAAATGCAAGATAAATAAGAGTGTCTCTACCAACAAGAAGCTTGTAATCTACTACCTTCAACTCAAACATTTTATTAAGCTATATCATGTATGAAGTACTGTGTGAGGCACTTCTAAGACACTACTACGATTTTCCCCCACCAGCTCATCTTTGAAGGGAGGAGAATAGGATAAGGGGAAATTAATTAATTAGGTCGAAGGCAGGAGACTGGACTAGATTATATCTAATATTTCTGACTGAGCTGATTTAAAAAAATTCCTTTAAAAGAACAAGAGTTGCCCTGGGGGGGAAGTTGAAGAAAATGCATTGCTTCTAGTCTTTTCCCTAAAAATACCAGGAGCCTTCTGTCATAATGCCATGCATGGTTTATATTTACTGATATCTAGGCTTCATTTGGTTATGTTGACATTTGTGATAACTAAAATTATTTTTCACTTCCACTAAGAGCATTTAAGTTGGCATTTTGCAATATGCTGCAAAGGAAGGAATCCTGTCCTTTGTGCATACAGGGGTATCTTAACAATACACAGACATCCATCCTAAAACTACTATTATCTATAGAATACTCTGAAGTGCAGATGGCAGAATGGAAGTACCAATGTGAAAGACAGATCACACCTTATTTATTTAATCTGGTTTCAGTTTTCCTCATTTAGTAACAGTAGCAGGTTTTTGATTTTGTTTTAAACCGTTACTTTCCATCTTAGAATCAATGCTGTATATTGGTTGGAAGACAGAAGAGTGGTATGGGCTAGGCAATGGGGGTCAAGTGACTTGCCCAGGCTCACACAGCTGGGAAGTATCTGAGGCCAAATTTGAACTCAGGCCCTCCTGGCTCTCAATCCACTGAGCCACCCAGCTGTCCCCTAGTCGCAGGTTTTTTAAGGCCTTGGATTTTGTACATTTCTACCAACTATAAAAACTTAAAACTGAACTGATGCAAATTATTCTCCACCCGCCTTCAACATACCAACAAATACACTGCATCACACAACAGTTCATTTTAAATGTCTGCATTTTAAAAAGATGTGAATTTCAAAGTTCAATCAGCATCAATTTTTAAGGACAAAGTAGTTATGCATAAGTAAAAAGCAATGAGAAAAACAATGTCTGAGACTTAATTCCACTGATATGAAAACCTGTGGACTCTATGTTAAATACAACAAATCCCCCTCCCCAAACCATGTTATGAACCTAGCAAAAAAAAAAAAAACACAAAAAACACAGAAATGTTTGTGCTAATATACTGGGCAAGTACTGATCAATATGTTGTCATTATGACATGAGAAAACTGAAAACTCTCTCCTTTCTAAATCAGGCTTTTAAAAATGTTTATAATTTGGATTTAATAAAGACTACTAAGGTAAAGTGCTAGAGAGATTTTTAAAAGTCTCCGATCCTTGATACATAAAATGCAACATAGAATGTAATTATGACTGCCACTCTTTCTACCTCAAGAGCTTAGCTCTGAACCGGCATATAACAAGGACCTAATAAATGTTTGTAGACTGGCCAACCGACAGATCACTATTGGGGGGAGATTCAAAGTCTTAGGAGGAGGTATGATTACTTTAGGAAGAAGGAGTCGTCGTCGTTGGGGAGGTACTAACTCAGTACCCTCTACCTTTGCCTCGGAGATTAGCTCCAGTATACCTAGCACATGATCTCGTACGTAAAAAGTTGTCTGCATGTAGTCTGGCCCAGTAGAACGTGAGTTCCCTGCGGGCAGGGGCTGTTCATGCCTTTCTGTACATTCTCGTCGCTCTGCACATTTCCTGGGAAACTAGTAGGCGCTTAATAAATGCTTGTTGCTTCTAGACTTGACCAACTAATGAATCTCAAAAGATGGGAAACCCATTAATGAAGGAAAAACAAGGACTTCAGATCCGATTGAAATGCAATACAATTCAACAAACATTTTATCAAACATTTATAACGTGCACAGGCACGGTGTGTGCTTGGAGCTGGACAGTCACCCTGGGAAGTTTGAAGTCAACTTCAAACAGGAGGGGACCGCGGGTTGGGTGACTCTCGAGGTGGGGGTGGGGGGACGAGGATGCCTGGGAGCGAAGCGGTAGAAGAAGTGGAGTGGGTACCTACTGAAGGCAGACAAGTGGGCATTGTTGCGTGCCCCGGGTGAGGCCCCGCCATCCCCAAGGGTGCGCTGGGGACTGAGAAGGGGTGAGTGGGGGGGTGTCTGGGGGGCGGGGAGGATGGCCCTTTACCCATAGTAGCGGAAGGCGTTGATGATCTTCCAGAAGTGCTCCCGTTCCAGCCGCTCCTCCTCCTCTTCAGGGCTGTGCGCCGCCGCAGCTGCCCCGGCGGCCGGCCCCCGCCGCCCGGCCGAGAACAGCACCTCCACGTCCTCGCTCTCCCCTCTTCCTCCTATGCCGCCGCCGCTGCTGTCGCCTCCGCCCTCGGGCGGCTGAGTGGCGGGAGGCTGAGGGCGGTGCCGCTGATGCATCGCCGGCCTGGCCCGCTCCTCTCGCGGAGACTGTGGCGGCGGCGGCGGCGGCGGAGGTGGTGGCTGCTGCTCAGCCTTCCGAGAGACGGCGCACGCGGCGGACATATCCTCTCCGCTCCCGCCCCCCCCC
>NC_058130.1:198802756-198817090 GCF_016433145.1 Gracilinanus agilis
CCTGGCCCGCTCCTCTCGCGGAGACTGTGGCGGCGGCGGCGGCGGCGGAGGTGGTGGCTGCTGCTCAGCCTTCCGAGAGACGGCGCACGCGGCGGACATATCCTCTCCGCTCCCGCCCCCCCCCGCCCCTTTCTCCCGCTCCTCCCCCGCCCTCTGCCCCTCCCCCGCGCGGGCCCTCGCGGCTGAGGCGATTCCCTCAGGCAATCGCGGAGGCGCGCGTGGGATGGTGGGACTGGCGGTCGGGCTCGAGCTCGACCCGCGAGCTGCCCGTTTCTTTAGTGCCCCAGTGCCCCGTCCCCCGCCCCCACTCCCACCCCCTTCCCCTTCTATGGAACTCGGCGTCCGCAACGCCGCAACGACGTCACGGCGACAGCTGCACGCGGGCTAGGAGGGACGGGAGGTGGGAGGGAGGAGGAGGAGGGCGGATCGTGCGGTAGGAGGGGCCTGAGGAAGGGGTGGGGCATAGGAGATTCTAGTTGGGAGACCCCGGGCCTGGGACTACGCTGATTCTTTGTAAGGTCTGCTGGTAGAGGTGTCTGTAGGATGTAAAACCCCATAGATGGATAAACTGCGGCGGGGGGTGGGGTGGAGTGACAATACCATTGTCACTCAGCTAGTGAGCCTGCCGGGGTGGAATCAGTGCCTTCTCAAGTCGTCAAGCATCCATTAAGCTCAGCCTGTGGGTACAAAGAATAAAAAGATACTTCCTGCCCTCAAGATGCTCACAGAAGACTAAGTGCATACAGCTGTGTGCAAACAAGATATATAGTGTCAAGAACAATTGAAAGATAATCAACGGGGAAGGCATTAAGATTTCGGAGGATTGAGAAAAGCTTCCCGAAAAATGTGGAATTTTAGCTAAGATTTGAGGGAGGCCAGGAGATGGAGGATAAGGAGGGAGTTTCTGGCATGGGCCACGGCCAGTGCAAAGGCTAGGAACAAGAAGGAGACAGGTGTCACTGGATCTAAGAATAATGAGAGGAAAACGGAGTACGGTATAAGACTGGAACCCCCTACGAGGGGCCCCAGATTTTCGAGGGTTTTACAAGCCAGAGGAATTTTGTAAAAAATAAATATACCTATAAGTAAGAGGGAACTTCTGAAAGCAGGATTTGGAGTCAAGAAGACCCACGAATCTTGCCTTAGATTCTTACTGGCTGGGCAAGTCACTTTACTAAAAAGCTGTTTCCTCATCTGTAAAATAAGGATGCCTTCTTCACAAGGCTTTAATTAGGATCAGAAGAGAAAATGTATGTAAATCATTTTACGAACTTTCAGGAGCTGTATAAATGTCAGCTGTTTGTTTTTTTATCTCACACAGCCTATAAGAAACTCTCTTGGGTTTCCTCATATAAAAATAGGATAATGTTGCCTATTTTTAAAGGGTTTAATGAGGATCCAGGAGATTAATGCATGTAAAACACTTTGGAAACCTTCAAAATTCTATATAAATGTAAACTGTTCATTAATTTGTTCTTTTACCTCACAAACACAACCTGTAAGAAACTATCTTAGATGCAGTTGTGCTCCAATAAGTCTAGTAATAATGAGGACAAAATGACTATGTCTTTTAGAACAATCCTTAGAACATGATGTGCTATCACAGAAGAGTTCCTAGTTTTGGAGTCAGACCTAGTTTATACTAATTTAATATTTTAAAACATCAGATTAGGAGATTTTTAAAATTAGCTCCACATTCCAAGATAAGATTTTCTGGAAGACAATTCCTCCCTCCCCTACCCCCCCAATAATGGAATCTTAGAACTGCAAAGGACCTCAAAGGCTAAACCATACAAAGTAGTTTTACCTTGTCAAGATTTCTTATGCAGAAACTATGGCCCAGGTTTCCTGTCTCCTGGATGATCAAGGTCAAATTATTTACAGTGTCTATGTTCCTTGGGAACAAGCACCACATACCCTGGAATAGAATTTACTGTCGTGGAAAGCTCCCTAGATTTAGAGTCAGAAGATCTGGGTTCATATTCTGTATCTGTTTCTTAGTAAATATTTGATGGGCAAATTACTCTCTCTACTGGTCCTCAGTTTACAAATCTGTAAAAGGAGAAAAAAGGACCTGATGATTCATAAGGTCTGTTCTAATTTATAGCCTGTGATCATTTGATAATACACTTGGTCTTTGGGTAGGCAGCCTGGCTAATTGATGTTATAGAGCTCTCAACACTTTTCACATCTCTCATTGTGATATGATGTGAAAAGTTCAGTGGTATTATAGCTCTGGGATCCTTACCAACTCTTACCCTAAGAAGATTTTTGAGCTTGAGTCATCTATTAAATGAATTTGAGTCCTTATACTATCTTACTCAGAATTGTTCTGAGAAAAACTTAAAGCATTATAAAAACCTAAGATATTTTATGACCTTTCTCCTTTTCTTTCCTCCTTTTTTCCTTCTTGGGTCCCAGTCTAAAAAGTTGTTAATGGCTGAATTTTATGTTATTCAGGTTACCAACTAAACCTTATTTACTATACTTTCCTAAGCACCAAATACCTTTCTAGGAATTTTATCAAAAACTAATGTAAATCTCAAAGAGTAACATACCAGAATAATAAAGCATATGCTTGTATAGCTCTTTGCATTGTCAAAAGTGTTTTACATACACTTTTGTAGTATGTACAAAGTAATCTATAATACAAGTATTATTTTTATAAGATTATATGCACATGCCATGTAGTTATTCTTTTTATATTTGTTCTGTGTATATTTATGTACTTGTCTTTCTCACTGGAATATAAGTTCCTTGAGAATAAGGATTGTTTCATCTTTGCTTTTATATACCTCAACCTCACCCATTCTTCAGGTAATAACCAGTTTCATACACTCTTGGCACCTACTAATTTATTTTTCACTTTTGCATCTACTAATTATGTAAAACTACACTTCCCTGAGTATAAATTTTGTGCCATCAGAGCCTTGAAGTTGCTTGATGGAAAGCACTTTAAAATCCCCCCAATTTCATCTAAACCCCAGGAATAGGAAGTACTGCCTAGCTTGTGACTAAGAAGTAAGTGATTTTTGACCAATATATTAAAATTGATATATCTAGTTGTAGAATTTGATTTTTGAAACATTTAAAGGTTTTGTGCAGCCATGTCTACTGAATGAAGAGGATTACTAAATTGGATAATGCTAAGGGGTGGGGGAGAAGATAGATGTAATATGCAATTAATTTCTTTTTTTTTTTTAAAAACCATTACCTTCCATCTTGGAATCAATACTGTGTATTCTTCCTAGTTTCCTAAGAGACTAGCTTCCATCGTGGAGGAAGCTCACTACCAGCCCTCCTGGTAGAGGACTAGGATAGGTATTTTCTCTAACCTCTCTCACATTTCTCTACTTTATTGTTTCCCCTCTATTTTGTAAATAAACTTCTAACTTCAGTTATAATAACTTTGGCAACCACATTATTGCACATAATTTAAGTCCAACCACTAAATTTAACTTTTACCCAACTCTTAACTCCTCTGTTTAGTTCCTATAGCCTTTCACAACCTAGGCCCAACTTACCTCTCTGAGTACTTCCATCCAACTAAACTATCCTTCTCTCCATTCTTCACATTAGTCATTCTAATATATCTTTGCATTGTCTGACACCCTCTCCCCCAAGCCCTTTTTCTTAATTCAGCCTTATAGAATCCCTCTCCCTTCAAAATCTGACTCAATAAAGGCCTAAAAATGAAACTTTTCTTAATCCTCCCAGTTGCTAGTGTCCACTCTCCCAAACTACATGTAATTAGCTATTTTTATTTACTTGCATTTATTTTCTTTATATTCTGCATGTGCCTAATATGTATTGTCTTTCCCTATTACAATATAAACCCTTTGGGAATAGGGATCATTTCGTTTCTTTTTTTTTATATCTACTGGAACTAGCACTGTACCTGGAACATAATAAGGACTTAACAAATGCTTGTTGATTGATTAGTAACTCTAAAAGAGGTTCTAAAACCAGCTTAAATGTCAGTCATTATCAAGTAAGTATACAGGAATAAGGAGATCTAAGTCACTAACCAGCTGAATCACCTTGGGTAATCAGATCACATCTCTAAACTACAGTTTTCTCAGCTGTAAAATGAGGGTGTTAGAATAAATAATGTCTAAAGTCTTTTCCATTTCTAAAAGTATATAATTCTACTTTGAAGAATTACGACTATAAGTTAAATTTAGCAAACATTAAGTGCTTACTATATGCAAAGGCACTGCTCTACAGATAATTACAGTTGGAAAGTACATTAGAAATCATATAGTCTAAACGTTGTTTGAAGAATTAATTGCTTTTACAAGTAATCACCCAGGTTTTATTTAAGTGGTTAGCAAACTCATTAGCTTCCCATCTAGCCTACTTCATTTTTGGACAGTGCTAATTGTTAGAAAGTTCTTTCTCATATTAAACCAACATTTTCCTTCTTGAAAACTCTGTTTTTAAGTATTTGTTTTACATTTCAAGGCTAAGTAGAATAAGCCTAATAGCTCACTATAGCACTTTCAAATATTTGAAGTGAATACAATTTCTTAGGTTTTCTCTTCTTTAGATTAAGCATCCTGAAGTTCTTTAACTTATTTTTGAAGGATATGCCTTAAAGTCCATTTATTGTACTGATTACTTTCCTTTGATTTCATATTAATCTGTTAATGTCCCTCCTAACATTTGGCACCTTGAGTGGAACAGAATACTTCCTATGTGGTCTAACTAGGCCAGATTACTCTGGGACCATCCCCTATCTCATTCTGTACATGATACTTCTATTAGTCAATCAATATTGTTGCTCAACAAACATTTAGGCTGGGGTTATAAAGGCAAAAATAATCCTTGCTTTCAAGGAGCTCCTATTATAAAAGGGAAAGCATGTGAATACTTAGATATATACATAATATGCACATAGAGGATGGATAATCTGAGATGAGAAAGCACTAGCAGCTGAGGGTAGGGGAGTGGGGGCAGAGGTATTATTGTAAAAGGCCTCCTAAGGAAGGTGAAATTTGAGCTTAGTTGTTTTTTTGTTTTGTTTTTAGAATATTTTTCCATGGTTACATGATTCATGTTCTTTCCCTCTCTCTCTACATCCCCAATAATATCTGCATAACCCATGTGTTCAAGCAATTGTTTTTCTTCTGTGTTTCTACTCCCCCAGTTCTTCCTCTGAATATGGCTAGTTTTCGTTCTCATTAAGACTCTCAGAATTGTTCTGGATCTTTGCATTGCTGTTGGTAGAGAAGTCCATTATGTTTGATTGTACTACACTGTATCAGTCTCTGTGTATAATGTTCTAGTTCTTTGAGCTTAGTTTTGAAAGATAAAGAAACTAAGAAACATAGGTATTGTATACATCCCCCCTCCCTTATCTTGAGTTTGTAGTCCACCAAAAACTCCAAATTCTTTTTATTTGAAATGCCATCAAGTCATATTTTACCCATGCTGTCCTTGTGCAGGTTATTTTTTTAAATCTAAGTACAGAATGTTTTTCCCTAATAAATTTTTTAAAACCCTTACCTCCATCCTAGAATCAATACTGTATAATGGTTCTAAACCAGAAAAATGGTAAGGACTAGGCATTGTGGGTTAAGTGGCTTGTGGGTTAAGTGACTTGCCCAGAGTCACACAACAGGGAAGGGTCTGAGGTCACATTTGAACCCAGTACCTCCCATCTCTGAGTCTGACTCTCAATCCACTGAGCCAATTAGCTGGGCACACACATTTCTCCCCCCCTCACCCCCATTACATTTCATTTTAGTGGTAGGTGTGGTGATACATACTTATAATGGAGCTACCTGGAAGGGCAAGGCTAGTGAATCTCCTGAGATCAGAAGTTTTGAGCTGTAATGGGATGTATCAACTTAGTGTCTTCACTAAGTTCAGTATTTTTCTCTTTTTTTTTCCCCAGTAATATTTCCCAATTACAGGTAGAAACAATTTTTAACATTCATTTTCTCACATTTTGAATTTCAAATTATTCTCCCTCCTTCCTTCCCCTCCCACCTCTCTGGGATGATATAATTTCTATATTCATCATGTTGTGGTAAAATATACATATCACTAAGTTTTTTTAAAAATTCATTAAGAAAATAAAGTGAAAAATGGGAGGCTTTGATCTGCTTTCAGATTTCATCAGTTCTTTCTCTAAAGGTTGGTAGCATTTTACATCATTAGTCCTTCAAATTTGTCTTGGATCATCATATTGCTGAGAATACCTAAATTCACAGTTGATCATCATACAATATTATTCTTACTGTATACAGTGTTCTCTTGGTTCTGCTCATTTTATTTTGTATCAGTTCATATAAGTCATTCTGGATTTCTGTGAAATCACCATGTTCATCATTTCTTATAATAGCATTCCATTACAATCATGTTCCACTACTTTTTTAGCCATTCTCCATTTGATGGACATCCCCTCAAATTAAAACTTTTTTGCCACAACAAAAAGAGCTATTATAAATGTTTTGTACAAGTAGGCTCTTCCAACCCTCCCCCCCCCTTTTTTTCCCTTTAGGATCAGATCTAGTAATATTACTGGATCAAATGGTATGCACTATTTTAGAGTCCTTTGGCCATAGTTCCAAATTGTTCTCCAAAATGGTTGAATCAGTTCACAACTCTACCAACAGTGCATTAGTGTTCCAAATTTCCCACATCCCCTCCAATATTAATCATTTTCCCTTTTTGTCGTATTAGCCAATCTGATAGATTTGGTACCTCAGAACTGTTTTCATTTGAATTTCTCTAATCAATAGTGATTTGGAGTATTTTTCAAATTACTATAGATAGCTTTGATTTCTTTATTTGAAAAACTGCCTGTTCATATTCTTTGCCCATTTATTAACTGTGGAATGACTTGTATTCTCATAAATTTGACTCAGTTCTTTGTATATTTGAAGGATGAGGCCTTTGTCAGACACTTCCTGTAAAAGATTGTTCCATTTTCTGTTTTCATTCTCATTTTGGTAGCATTTAGTTTTGTTTGTGCAATATGTTTTTAATTTAATGTTATTAAAATTATCCATTTTATATCCTGTGATATCTCTGTTTCTTTTTTTTAATATTTTATTTTTTTTAGAAAAAATTTCCATGGTTATATGATTCTTGTTTTTACTTTCCCCTTCACCCCTCCCCCCATATCCAATGCACATTTCCACTGGTTTTAACATGTGTGATCAATCAAGACTTATTTACATATTATTGAGAGTTGCATTTGTGTGGTCGTTTAGTGTCACACACCCAACCATGTCTGCATCAACCTGTGTGTTCAAGCGATTGTTTTTCTTCTGTGTTTCCACTCCTGCAATTCTTCCTCTGAATGTGGGTAGCGTTCTTTTCCATAAATCCCTCAGAATTGTCCTGGGTCATTGCATTGCTGCTAGTACAGAAGTTCATTACATTCGATTTTACCACAGTGTATCAACCTCTGTGTCCAATGTTCTCCTGGTTCTGCTCCTTTCACTCTGCATCAATTCCTGGAGGTCTTTCCAGTTCACATGGAATTCCTCCAGTTTATTATTCCTTTGAGCACAGTAGTATTCCATCACCAGCATATACCACAATTTGTTCAGCCATTCCCCAATTGAAGGGCATCCCTTCATTTTCCAGTTTTTTGCCACCACAAAAAGCACGGCTATAAATATTTTTGTACAAGTCTGTTTATCTATGATCTCTTTGGGGTACAAACTCAGCAATGCTATGGCTGGATCGAAGGGCAGGCAGTCTTTTAAAGCTCTTTGGGCATAGTTCCAAATTGCAATCCAGAATGGTTGGATCAGTTCACAACTCCACCAGCAATGCATTAATGTCCCAATTTTGCCACATCCCTTCCAACATTCATTACTCTCCCCTGCTATCATTTTAGCCAATCTGCTAGGTGTGAGGTGATACCTCAGAGTTGTTTTGATTTGCATTTGCTCTAATTATTAGAGATTTAGAACACTTTCTCATGTGCTTATTGATACTTTTGATTTCTTTATCTGAAAATTGTCTATTCATGTCCCTTGCCCATTTATCAATTGGGGAATGGCTTGATTTTTTTATACAATTGATTTAGCTCCTTGTATATTTGAGTAATTAGACCTCTGTCAGAATTTTTTGTTATAAAGATTTTTTTCCGAGTTTATTGTTTCCCTTCTGATTTTGGTTGCATTGTTTTTGTTTGTACAAAATCTTTTAAATTTAATATAATCAAAATGATTTATTTTACATTTTGTAATTTTTTCTCACTCTTGCTTGGTTATTTGTTCACAAAATCTAACCTTATCCATAGACCTACACCCCTAATTTGTTGCTCCCCTAATTTGTTGAGTATTTCTATGATAAACCCCAAGGCATAAGTGAAGGTATTCTCTAGGACAGGGGTCAGCCAAGTATGGCTCCACCTCCCAACTAGCCAGTCCAAGCAGAGCCTTAGATGTGCCCCAGGGGGCCCTTCAGGCCCCCCCCCCCCATATTCCAGTGCCTCCGTCCTCCTTCCGCAGGCGTTTATGGCTCTCATGGCCAAAAAGGTTGCCGACCGTTACTCTAAGAAATAGTGACCTGATCCAGGCCAGAAATGGATCAGGGCAAAGCTCTAATTACGATTAGTAGTGGGATTAAATCTGAGAATAACCTCTGAATTTCCAAACTGAGTGAGAGAGGGAGACCCAGATATAAACAAATAAATTTCATCTTATTTTTTCCTTCATTTCAACTGTACACTTTTCTTGGGTCTCTATTATCTAGCCGTTTTATGTCTCAAACTTTGTGTCAGTAAAAAATATTGTAATCTAAATCATTAATAATAAATCTTGAATAAAGACAGCCCAGTCCTGTAGCACCTGACTAGAGAAGTCTCTATTAGCCATTTATTAATATAAATCAATGTTGTTGGGGGAGGAGGGGGAGTTTTCTGTTCTAGTTATTCAAACAGTTCTGAATGTACCCAACTAAACTATTATTCATACACATGTCTTTATCATATTCAGGAACATATTTTGAGAGATTTTGATCAGTCTTAAATCCAGGGATAAAGACATTTTCTTAATCTACTAACTTCCATAAAAGTCCAGTTTTCATACTTATATCACATAGGTGACCTTGTGTTTCTAAATGTTATGCCAGCAGAGCATATGTTCTGACAGGTTTTTACAAAGTAGAGAAGACTTTGTGTGGTCCAGGAAAATAATTACATCTGCTATTTGAGGACTAGCTTGACTAAGTACTGTTGGAGGCAAGATTGTATGGTAGAAAAAATACTGGATTCAGATTTAGGGGAATAAGGTTTAAATCCTTGCTCTGCTACTTACTAGGTATTTGATCTCAAACAAGTTGCTTTACCTAAAGGTAGCTAGATGGTGTGTTGTTAAAAGTATTCTGAGTCTGGCTACAACTTCCTTTGTGGGAGGTGTCAGAGAAAGTATAAAAGATAGAGTTTGGGAGCCTTTTCACTCTCTCTATCCTGGAGACTCTCTCCACCCTGGAGAGGCTCTTTACCCTTGAGGCTCTCTTGGCCCTGAGCTCTTTCTCAGCACCTTTTTCAGAGATCTACCTCCTAGCTTCTCTAGACCTTCCCTTTTCTATCTAAATAAACCTAGCTATTCTAACAATAAGTGCTACCTGATCTTTATTGAACTCCAAAGAGCTTGGGTCAATTTCCTCTCTTGGGCTTGGGGGCTACCCCTAGCTACCCTTCCTTAGGCTTCCCTACCTTCCTTTCCCTTTCTACCCTACCCTTCCCTCCTACCTACAAAATTCCCTTTCACAATGACAAAGTAGATAGACTGCTGGCCTTAGAATCAGAAAGATCTTAATTTGAATCCTGCTTCAGATAACAGCTGTGGGATTTCTCTGCAAGTAATCTAACATCTCTGAGCCTCAGTTTCCTCATTTGCAAACAGAAGGAATTGGATTACATGACATCTAAAGGCCTTTTAAGCTATAAATCTATGTTCCATAAAGCTCATTATCAGAAGGCTGACCATAATATGAGGAATTCTTTAGCCATCAAGGTCCATGAAGCATGAAAAATACAAAATAGCTCAGATCTTTTGATTCCATAGTGGCATGGTAAAGTGATAGAAAAGGAGGCACAAGAGGTTAAAGTCACACATTGTTGATGCTATCTTTAAACATTAATTAATAGTGAATACTAAAAATAGAAGCTTTTTGTCCAACAATGAAAATATTATTAGAGAAATTAAACTAGATGAACTAAAGAGTGCCAACACTGACACTCTTACTGTGAGTGAACCCAGACGACATAGAATGATCATAACCAAATGCAGTTAGCCCCAAAAGAAAAATAAAGGAGTCAACTGAGTTTGTTTTACCATAATGATAGAGTTTTTAAGGTTACCAAAGCACTTTATAATATCTCATTTTATATCTTCACAATAACCTAGAATGTAATAAATTTCATCTTATTTGTTCCATCATTATTATTAGCCCCATTTTACAAATGAAGAAACTGAGACCTGGTGAGGTTAACTGACTTGACCAAAGTCATAAAAATAATAATTGTTATTCACAAGATTTGAAATATTGGAGGGAATATGGAAAAATAGAAACACTAATATATTAGTAGTGGAGTTATAAACTGGTCCAGCCATTTTGGAGAGCAATTTGGAATTATGCCCAAAGGGCTCTAAAACTGTGATTACTCTGATCCAGCAATACCATTACTAGGCCTACATCTTTTATATCTTGTCTACATAGATAAAAAACAAAAAGGAAAAGGACCTATATGTACAAAAATACTTATAGCAAAGTGGTGGCAAAAAATTGGATATTGAGGGTCCAATGTGAACTGATATAAAATGTAGCCAGCAGAATCAAAAGAATATTGCACATAGTAAGAGTAATATTGTAGGATTATCAACTGTGATTCAGCAATACAAGACAATTTTGAAGGACTTATGATGAGAAATGCTAATTATTGAACTGAAAAACTGAAAAAGAACTGAAAAAGTTTGAATGCCAATTGAAGCATACTTTATTTTTCTTGAGGTTTTTTTTTTGTCTTCTTCCACAACATGGTTAATATGGAAATATGTTTTATATAACTGAGTAAGGAAGGTAGAGAATTTGGGATTCAGTATATATATTTTTAATGAATGTTAAAATTGTTTTTAAATATCTTTCTATTTATTCAATATCTCTCTGTATCTGTGTCTGTCTTTCTGACTGTCTGTCTCTGTCTCAGTCTCTGTCTCTGTCTCTCTCTCTCTCTCTCTCTCTCTCTCTCTCTCTCTCTCTCTCTCTCTCTCTCTCTCTCTCTGTCAAAGAGCTGGAATAAAGAGTACCCAGAAAACCAGTCTGGTAGCTTTATGTAAGGTGGTTTACATCAGGAGAAAACTGTAGGTGAGAAGACGTTAGAGAGCTATTACAATAGTTTAGGCAAGAAATAATAAAAACTGAAACAAATACAACAGAAATAGGAATGATTGTAGAGATTCTCAGATTCACAAAAATCTCAGATTTGGAAGTTACCTCAAACACTATTCAGTCCAACTGATATATGAACAAGAATCCTTGAACATCCTCAAGATTCCTTTTATGCAACCTTTGTTTTGAAGACTTTCCCTGTGAGGATACCTATGACCTTTGGCAGCAGCCCATTTTACTTTGGATCAGCTCTAATAGTTAGGAAGCTTTTTCCTGACATCAATCTTAAATTTTACTCTTTGTAATTCCTACCCATTGCTCTTTGCCAAGCAAAGATAAATCGAATCCCTTTCCCTTTGAAAGGCTTTCAAAAGACTTTTCAAAACATGAATAAAAATTACTTTGGGGACTTTATACTAAGTTTATACATGTTTATTAGTAAAGAAAGGGAGAAATAAGATTTCCAGCCTATCTAACTCAAAAAAGTTTCCAGCTGAGTTACTTCTACACCATTAGGACCTAGATCTGGCCACCACCACCCCAACCCACACCCACTACATTTCACAAGTAGGGGTAGGGGCCCAGCTACCCAATGGTCAGGCCAGACAAATTCAGGTCAGCCAAAGAGTGAGCTTGAGTTTAGGAAGGGACCAGAGCCCAAGAGACTGAGTTCCTGGATTCCCAGCCTAGCATGGTCCCTACCTTGCCACTTTTCAGAGATGGCTTACATAGATAAGTGCCAGGAAGACTAAGATAGAGCTCCTTTCACAAGCCTAAAGAGTGACAGAGAGCAACTCCTAGCCTGCTTCATGGGCTGGTTTTTCAAGCTCAGTCTAAATTCTCCAAGATCCTCCAATTCAACAAGGATTAATCTCAGTCCCCATATGTCACATCCCCTAACTTCCTCCAGTCAGGAATCTCTCATGTCAAGCTGGCAAATTAATTGCTCTTGTGATGCCTACTCATTGTGGGGAGTCTTCTGGGATTGGAATGGGTTGGAGGTCCTCAGATATTTAATTCACACAATTGGAAGAAAACTATCAGGTTCCTGCTATGTCTACTATTCATCAGGCAAAAATCCTCTTTTCCTTCCACTAATTCTCATATACCAGTGATGGGCAAACTATGGTCCACGGGCCAGATGTGGCCCCCTGAAATTTCTGTCCAGTCACATGACATTTTTCCTAATCTGACTAATACAATGAGTAGGATACAATACGATGAAACTTTGAAAGAATTGCCTTAGAAACATACTGACAGGTGAGCATTTCCTTTCCTTTGGCCTTCTCTTTAAAAAGTTTGCCCATCATTGTCATATACCATTAGCTTGAGATCTTTCATCAACCTGACTGTCCATCTCTGGATACTTTCCAGCTAATCAATGTCCTCATAATATCATGGCTAGAATAGGACAAAATACTTCAGCTACAATTTAACCAGTACAACATGCAACAGGGCTATACTTGCTATTTTTAGATACCCTCAATGCAGCCCAATATCCTGTAAACTTTTACATCATACTGTTGTCCATATTGAGTTTGTAATTCACTAAAATTCCCAATTCTTATCACCAGGTCAGTTTTTGAACTTTATATTACCCATTATATTTATCCCCACTAAATTTGCTTTTATCCAATTTAGTATGCTATTCTAGGTTGGGGGATGTGCAGAGATAACATTGATTGGACATAAAAAACTGGTTAAATGTGTTGAAGAAGAGGAAGGAGTCCGATATTTCACCAACATTTTAAATAAGAATGCTTGGCATAATGGTGGTACCGTTAACAGATATATGGAATTCAGGAAATGGTACAAATATAAAGGACTTCTATCTTCTATCACTAGCAACCCCGAGAGAATAACAAGGAGCTCAGAAAGTGTTTCTAAATGTACTAACTTCATGATTCAGAATTATCAATTTATCTTCATATAAAATTTGTAATATTCATGAGACCTCGTGCAGCTTTCAGCTACCACACAAAAATTCCTGGGACTGATACAAAGTAAGAAAACATGGAGACATAAAAGGAAAGCTGCCAGCTTCCGGGTTAAGATGGCGGCAGAGTAAGAAGCAGCTCTTAACCTCTCCTGACCGAAACATACAAAACTCCTCAAGGGGACATAAAAACAAGTCCAGACGAACGGAGGAACCCCACAACAGGGCACAGCGTGGAAGGTACGTGGAATCGAGACATTTCCAAGCTAAAAAGGGCTCTCACTCACTCAATCGCGAGCTGAGCAACCGCCCCACCCCCACCCCCTCCACACTCACCTATAGCTCCGAACCCAGCTAAAAAGAAATAGAGCAAGTTTGGGGCACCCATCGAGTCATCAGCAGCTCCGGGACCTGTTCCTGACAGCAGCAAGACTTAGGACCCCATTAAGTCAAAAAAAGCACGCGAAATCTGAGCGCGCGCGCCGGAGCAGGACGCTGGGCGCGCAGAGTGCCGGCTGAGTAGAGGCGTGGGTGGAGGCAGAACTAAGCCTAAGTGGGGAACCAGTGCAGACTGGTATACGACTGTGGAAGCAGCGCCCTGAGACTTGTAAAGAAACCTCCAGCAGAGGAACAAGCAAGAGGGCCCACCAGGGGGCTTGACCTTGGAAAAAACCAGAATTCAGACCTCAGGAGCCAATAGATTGGGAACAGACACTGAGCCCGAGGATAAAGCTGAGAAGCTGCTGGGCTAATGATGGCTACTCAGCATCAGGAGGTTCAGAAGAGAAAGAATAATAACAAAAAGAAGAAGTCTTTAACACTCGACAGCTTTTACACAGAGAAAATCCAGACAACCGAGCAAACAGAGGAGGAGAACAAACAAGCATCCGGACCCTCCTCAAATAAGGAAAACTCCTCACAAGCTATGGAAGAGTTCAAAACTGAGATTCTGAGGAAAATGGAAGAGATCTGGCAAGAAAATAACAGTTTAAAAGGTAGAATCTTGCAATTGGAAAGTGAGGCTCAGAAACCAAATG
>NC_058130.1:198827064-198847590 GCF_016433145.1 Gracilinanus agilis
ATATATATATATATATATATATATATATATATATATATATATATACGAAATGTTTATAAAAATGGTCTTTGCATGCATCTAAGATACCCTTGATGAAAACATGAAAATAAATTGCCTAGGGTCACACAGCACATGAGTTAGTGCCTGAGGTAGGCTTTGAACTCAAAGATTCCTGACTCTAAGTCCAATTTGATAGACACTAAGCCATCCAGTTACCTTAGCAAGAGAGAATATTGTTTTTGCTTTAGATGTTATAAAAGGTTTTTGGGTTTTGTTGATTACAAAGAAAGCTTTTCACTTGGTAGAGAAGAGCACAAGCTTTGCTTCAACAAGGTATCTCTTAAGCATATATAAATACATATATGTGAGTATATATATACATGTGTGTATGCATGTTCATATATATGTGTCTGTGTATATATGTGTCCATGAACAATTCAACCACATAAAGTTTCATTTAGTGATTCTCTCTAATTAAAGCATCAAATGAAAGACATATGCATATACAGCGAGTTACTATCATGCACAATATTCTGTACAAAGTCTCTGTAGAGAAGAGATACTCCATGTGTTGAGGTTTTTCAGATGATCTTATTCTGGGATCACATTATCTCAATTTCAGTGAACCCTGAAACACTTCAAGGCCTTCTCAGTGAGATCTGTGTTGTCAAAAAGGATCTACTTAACCACTTATAGGAAAAGCAAAGAATATGAAGAACCATAATGCTCTAATTATGTGGCATGATTTCATGAACTCTGAAGTCATCTATTAGTACAAGTATATTTGGGGCAGGAGTGGATATCACATCATAATAGAAAATGAGCCAGGCTCAGAGTTGAATAGGGGAGATTGGACTGTGCAGTGCTTTCAGTGATCCCAAGCTACTCACTGGTCAAAAAGCCAATTTTTTTCCCATAGCAATATTCTCTGGGTGGTATGTTGCTAGTGTTATAGTGTCAGAGAATGCTGTGATATCAGATGAATCAAAACTTTAGCTTATCCAAAGGTGAAAAACATTTGAAAAACATAGTTGGGGTAAATAGATTGTAGTGTATTAACAATAATAACTTGTTTCAAGTGTTATAATCAATCAAAAAACATGTATTAAGTACCTACTATGTGCCAGGCACTCTGCTAAATACTAGAAAAAAAAATTTTAAGGCAAAAGACAGTCCTTGCCCTTGAGGAATTTACAATATAATAGGAGGAAGAATATGCAAACAAATATATACGAATCAAGCTACATACAGAGAATAAAAAGGAAATCATTAAAAGAGGAAAGGTACTGTAATTAAGAAAGTTTGGGAAAAGCTTCCTATCAAAGATGAGATTTTACTTGGAGCTTAAAGGGAGGGAGGGAAGCTGGTAAGAGGAGTGGGGAGAGAGAGTATTTCAGGCATGGAGGCCAGTCCTGAGAAAATGCCCAGATCCTAGAGATGGAGCTTGTTGCTGGCAGAACATCCAGGAGGCCAGTGTCACTGGATGAAAGAATATTGGGGAGACAAGTAAGAAGATTGGAAAGGAAGGAGCAGACTAGGTTAGGAAGGACTTTGAATGCCAAATAACATCTTATATTTGAGACAACAAGGAGTCACTAGAGTTTGTTTAGTAGGGAGTGACCCATGTTTTAAGGAAAATCATTTTAGGGATTAAATGCAGGATGGTTTGGAGTGGAGAGACTTGAATCAGGTGACTCACCAAGAGGCTATTGTAGTAGTCCAGTCATGAGGGAGTAATAGTCTGCACTAGAGTGGTAGCAGAGTCAGAGGAGAGATGAGGGCAAATCTGAGAGATATTACAGAAGTGGAAACATTAGGTCTTCATTACAGATTAGATATGAGGAATGAGAGATAGTGAGGAAGTGGGGATAACTCCTGGGTTGTGGAACACAGGAGTGGGAGTTGTTTTGGGGAAAAGTAATGGGTTCTGTTTTGAGTTTGTTGACTTTAAGATCCAGTTTGAGATGTCTGGATGGTAGGTGAAGTTGTGAAATTGGAGGTCAGCAGAGAGGTTAGGGTAGATAAAAGACATCATTGTACATGTACATCTATGACTGGAAAAGGAAAAGTGGGTCACTTGTGCTGAGAGTGAAGGATGAAAAATGGACATTTTTTTGTTACAATGCTATCTATAAAATATTAAAAGAACAAGAAGAAAACCTCCTGTTCAATGGGAAGATCCTCTACCATCTAGTCTAGTACCTGGTATAGAGCAGGAACTTAATAAATACTTCCTGACTGATTGATTATTGGAAAGACACAGACAATAATTGCACAGAAGAAGAAGGCATGATTATGATACAAACTGGAGTCAAAGTATATAACAAATTATACCACCAAAAATAAAGGAAATAAGGTTGGTCTGGCATGACTTATTTCTAATGGACCATGATACATTGGCATTATCACTGTTGCCTTTTTCCAAGTATTCACAAACCATCTGTTTAAAGAAATTGAAGGTTATTGGTTGGAAGGGACCTTTGTGATGCTCCAATCTACCTGCTTCATTGAGGCCCAGAGATGTTAAGCAGTTTAACCAAAATCATGCAGGTCCTGAGTAAAATCATCATGAAGCTCACTGGCCTATAATTGGAGGATCACAGGTCGGAAGGAACCTGAGAGTTATCTTAGGTCAATCCCTTCATTTTACCAATGAAGAAACCGAGGCCTAGAGCAGTTAAATGATGACCAAACCTACATAGCTTAAGAGTAATACAGTCTTAGACTTGATTACAGTCTTTCAGTGTTCTTTCTGCTATGCCATGCCAATTCTCATCATTCTTCTTTAAAGAAGAAAAATGAAGATAACTAGAAGTTTTGCACTGTTATTGCTGAGGGATTTTAAAAGTGAACGAGAATATTCTTTCTCTCAACAGGATCATAATCTATTGGAGAAGATAAGGCATGGTAACAAATAAACATGATACAAAGTAGAGTCTGAAGGGACAAAAGAGAGGTAACAAGAAAGTATTTTAACAGTTTAAAGAAGATTGGATTCAAATATAGCTAAAGAATCATAGGTTTGTTTTTTATTTTTAAAGACAATGATATTCCCAGTTCTGGGCATTTTTACCAACTATTCTGTATGCCTAGAATGTTCTTCATCTTTATCTCAACCTTCTGGCTCCCCTGGTCTTCCTTTTTGATTCAAGTCCTACCTTCTGCAAGAGGACTTTCCTAGTCCTGCTTAATCTGTTTCTTCCCTATGAGACTATTCCCAAATTTTCCTGTCTACATCTCATTTGTACATAGTTGTTTACATGTTTTCTTTCCATTGGACTGTTAGCTTTTTGAGAAGAAGAACTCTTTTGCTGTTTTTTTTCTATCCACTTAGCACAGTATCTGGTACATGGTAGGTGATTAATAAATGCTAATTGATTGGTTGACTAAATACTCATTTAGGTTTGTATTAGAGATAAATAGGGTCAAAAATATCAACCTATTAAGGCTTTCTCTATAGACTTTTACAAACTATTATTGCCATTCCTTCTATCAAATGAGGTGATTATTTTCTGGCTCAAATAATTTCAAGTGGAGGAAACCTCTGGAACACTTACAAAGGAGATTCAATAGGATGATTTCTTCAGTGGAGCAAAAGAATAAACAGCAGAAATGGGTGCCACCCAGGCATCTTATGACCAAGGATTCTTGACTCTAAAATGTGACCTGCACACATAAATATCTAAGAAGTACAAAGCATTTCATAGATAGCAGTGAGAATTAAGCAACCCATCTCCCCTGGCACTTTATAAGCATTTATTTATATAGTATAATAATTCCAGAGATTCGCTATCCTTTCATCCACAAGATGCTAGACGCTGTGAAAAACACATTCTCCACTACATCTGGTCCCTGGAACCAGCTGTGAGTCCTGAGTCTTCCAAGACCATAGGACACATCAACATACCTCTGTAAAATGGCTACCAAAGAAGATTAAAGTTAACTATCTTCTGAAGTTTTGGCTTAATTAGAAACTTCCAGTCCACAGGACAGTTAGGTGGCTCTGTGGATAAAAGTCCAGGGCTATAGGCAGGAAGTATTGTGCTCAAATCTAGCCTCCAACACTTCCTAGCTATATGACCCTAGGCAAGTCATTTAATCCCAATTACTTAGCCCTTACAGCTCTTCTGCCTTGGAACCAATATTTAGTATTTATTCTAAGATAGAAGATAAGGATTAAAACAACAACAACAAAAAGGAAAGAAATGTCAGGTCCATAGGCAAATGTTTCTGAAGGAACTTGATACTTTTGTTACTTTCAAAGTAAAGAGATCTTCAGTAGAGAAATTGGTTATGGATATAAATAGATACTTAGATGGTTACCCTCTTAAGGAGAGAGAAAGGAGATAATTGGCAAGAAATTATCCTTTGTTTCTCCGGCTTCTGGCTCTCTCCTCATTTCCTTTGTCCTTTCCTCCTTCACACTGCAGTTCTAAAAGGAATTAACCCTTAACAGATTGAGTCACTGATTTGAAAAAATCTCCCCTCCAGCTACAGAAGATTTACTTAAAGAGGGTAATCATTATATCTGACATTAAATAGTACTTTAAGGTTTACAAAGCACTTTAGGTACCAAACCGAATTTGAGTTTCACAATAACTGTGAAGAAAAATACTCCAGGTTTTATTCCTTCATTCCTCTCCAGGCTACACACCTGATTCTCTAGAGACTTTCTCATTCATTTCACAGAAACCTATTATATTTGAAATTCACTTCACCCTGGACTACTTCTCACTCTAGAAGAATCCTCCATTCCTTCTCCATTCCTTCAGCCTCTCCCTTTGATTGGATGGTTCCTTTCAGAATTTGCATTTTAGAGAATGCCTAGAACAACCATGTCTTCATTTCTTTCTAAGTTGCACTCTTGACTGTGGATTTTCTTTACCATGCTCCACTCCATTTTCAACTTCCTTTTATATATTGTCTGCTACTACTAAAAAGTAAGCTCTTTCAGGGCAGGGGCTGCTTTTCTTTTTGCTTGTATGCATATACATAGTACTTAGCACAGTGTAAATGCTTAATACATGCTTGTCAACTTGAGATTGTTTCCATTTTACAGGCAAAGAAAAACTAAGATTTAGAAAGTTTAAGTGGGCTTGCTTATGGTTACACAAATAGTTTCAAAAGCAGGACTTGACTCCTGATGTCTTCTCACTTCAAGTACGTCATGCTTTTCCTTAAACTACATTAGCATTTATTACAAATATGTGTCATAGAGTCTCAGAGTTGGTAACAATCTGAAGCTATCTTACGTTCAAAGTGACCAGACATTCTAGTTTATTGAATCTTGAGTTCTGAGAAATTGAACTGAGTGGGCAAGATTCTTTCTAGGCTTTGCTCCAGGTCTCTTTGGCACTATCAGGCTTGGTAGAATGAATGGATGAATGAATGAAGCATTTATTAGGCATTTACTATGTGCCAGGCACTGTGCTAAGCAGTAGTATAATAAAAATTATTGGTACTAAAATTAAAACTCCCTAACCTCCAGGAACTTACTTTCTAATAGAGGAGATCAACACATATAAGGGAAAGGTGTTCAGAGATGTAGACCAATGATAAAGTAAATGGCGGACTGTGTAAACTACTGAATCTAAAATAAATAGGCAATGTATAAACACCAATTATCTAGCTTATCTGTACATTTATCTGTATCTAGAAGTCAGAAGCCCTTTCTTGGAACAGAAAGTAGATGTTGGAAAAGTTATTATCTCATCTCACAGCCTGCAGACTGTGAATAACATTTCCTAGATTGGGATTCCCCAAAGCCCCTTGGCTGACACCAGAGGTCCTGGATCAGCCTGGATCAGACACTTCTCCCACCCCATTTAACTTTCTTTCCAAGTCTCAGCTCCTAGCACCATTCTCTGGTCCTTCTCCTTTTCTGAATTTGTTGACCCTTTCCTGAAACAGTTAAATTATCTAAATCAAATAAGCAGATTTACTTCAGTGCTAATACTAAGACATTTGGTTTACTCTTAGGCTCTGTATTACTTCCAGGCCTCTTAGCACCGTAGGGGCTACTTAGGTTTTAGCAACACCTTCCATTAGAGCTAATTTTAAAAATGTGTAGCTGAATACTAACAATATTACAATTAGTTACAATGCTAACACATTAAAACCTTGATTGCCTGTGTCTCTCTGGATCTTCTAAACTGCAGGCTTATTAGGAAAGACACTTAGCACAGGGCTTTCAGGCGACTTTCTTTTATAATTTAGTGTGCATATTCATTATAAGAATAACAAATTAAGCCCATATACATATGACATGCTTGGCTTCACTTAGCTTTATGTAACTTGATGTGCCACCTATAAGCCTGCATGCAACTGCTTTGAAAAGATGGAAAACATGGTTCATTTATTGGATTTTCCAGAGGAGACACAGCTATCAACTCATGTCTATTGTTAATGGCATTATATAATGAAGAAATGTCAGTGACCCAGAGGTTTATCTTGGTCCCTGGTTAAAATATAATCTATATCATCAAAGGACAGATATTGCAACTATGTCTCCTTTCAGAGTATAAGCTTACTGATGCCAAGGAAAATTCCTAGTTATTGATTTGATCATTAATAAATATGTATGGCCCAGGTCACCTTGGGCAGAGTTGATTCTGGACAAACGATTACCTAAATTAGCTTGATTTCATACTCTTTGTGTTATGTGCCTTCTAATTCAAGGGTACCCCTTTGACCCTATAAAGTGTTACCTTCAACCCTATTCTAGATTTTTCTTTCCTGGGACTTCCTGTCAGACTTTCAGGATGTATTAGAATGCTTAGAATCATGTCCTTTTATCAATGAAAGGAACCTCCCAGATAAACAAATTCAACATGTGCCTGAAATGGAATTCTCTCTCCATCATCTCTAAGAAATGATCATTCAGTCTCTTCTTAAAGTCATCACATGGAATCTGCTGCTCCCTAGGTAATCCATTCTATTCCAGGATTGCTTGAAACAGAAGTGGAGTACCTCAGAAAATGAATCTAGACAGCCAGAAGTTCAAATTAGTGGAACCAATATTTATTTATTATTCTATTGACTAATAAACGTACCTAGCTAGCCAGGGCAACCTTCCTAGTGAAGGCTGCCCCAAATTAAAACTGAAATTAAAATACAGTTTTTATAGGGTTCAAGATACAAAGAGAATAATGTTCATTACATAGCCTTGAAGCAAACTTTTTATTGTCTGGAAGTTAGTAGTGTGGGGCTTTCCACTGTATCTCTTATCCTGGACTGTGAGATAGCTGTAGGGAGTTATTTTCTCATGTGAATATTATTTTTGAGCTGTCTGGCCTTCACAGGAAGGATCATTCTTGATTTTTACTTTTCCCCAGGGAAAAACAGATTTTCTGGACAATGACTTACTTTACCTCACTTCAAAACTTTAGGAAGTCTTTTCTTCCATTAAGCCTAAATCCAGTTCTTGGCAACTTTCATATAATGCATCTATTTTTCTCCTCTGAGGCCATGCCCAATGAATTTAGACTATCTTCCACATTACAGTTCTTCTAATATTTGAAGACCCCTTTCTTGGACCCCCCAAATCTTCTCTAGGCAAAAGGATAATTTCCTTTAACAAACCTCATAAGACATGATATAAGTGATCCCCAGTGCCCCCTCACCATCCTGGGTCACTCTTTAATTTTTTTCTACATTTTTATTGTCATACAAAACATACTTCCATATTGGTCATTGTTGTAAGAGCACACTTATCCATAATCAAATAGGTCTCTCTTTTCTAGGCATGCTTGTGAATGCCTGTGTCCTTTCCAAAGTATGATACTAACTGCTGATGTGTTTTGGTCAGGGCAGAGTGCAGTGGGACTCTTCATTTCCTTCATTCTGGGTACTACCCTCCTCTTCAAGTAGCATAAAATTGCATTAGCATTTTGACTGCCATGCCAACTGCTGACTCATATTGAGTTTTCTGTCCAAAAAACCCCCATACTTTATCTACAAGGACAATTTTCTAGCCATTCTTCCTCTATCTTGTTCTTGTGAAGTAAATGTTTTTAATTCAAATGGGAATGTTTTATTTTTCTGATTGTGTCTCCAGTGTTTTGCACAGTCAGTCAATAGTGCCTACTCTGGACTAGGCTTTGTGCTTAGCCATGTACATAGAAAAAGAGGCAAAAGCCAATCCCTGCCCTCAAGGAGCTCACAATCTAATGGGAGAGAAAACACATAAACAAATATGAACAAATAAGCTATATACAAGAAAAATAAGAAATCATTAAAATAGGGAAAAACTAAGATTAAGAGGGGTTAGGAAAGGATTCCTATGGAATATATAATTTTAATTTGGATTAGAAGGAAGCCAATTGTCAGGATAGAAGAGGGAGAGCATTCCAGGCATGGGGGATAGCCAGAAAAAAAATGCCCATAAAAGAAACTAACATCAATGGATGGAAGAGTGCATGGCAAGCTATAAAGCCTAAGAATTCTAGAAAGGTGGGAGATGTGACTTCCTTATGAAGGGCTTTAAATATCAAACAGAAGTATTTGATCTTAGAGACAATAAAGAGTGGCAGGGGAGTAGGTTTGGTGTGGGAATGAAGATTGGGGTGGGGATTGGTGATATGGTCAGACTTGTGCTTTAGGAAAATCACTTTAGCAGCTGAATGAAAGATGGATTTGAGTGGGGAGAGACTTGAGGCAGATAGACCCATCCACAAGCTGTTGCAGTAGTGCAGGCATAAGGTGAGTGATGCTTTATCCTGGTGGTTATAGTGTCAGAGGAAAGAAGAAGACATGTTCAAAAGATGTTTGCACAGGTGAAATCGACAGACACTGGCAACAGATTGGACATGGGGAAGGAGAGACAGCGAGAATTCAAGGTTGACAAATATTTTACCAACCTGGGAGATAGGAAGATGGTGATGCCCTCAAAGGTAATAGGGAATTTTGGAGGTGGGGGACATTTAAAGGGAAGATAGTAAGCTTAATGATTTTTTAAAAAAAATTTATGCATTCAGTTATTTCATGTACCCCTATTGTGTTTTGTTATCTTTACATTTTGCCCATGGTTCTAGACTAAATTTAACATGCTAGCTCTCCCTCCCAACTTCATGTCATTTGCAAATTTGAGCATACTTTTATTCAAGATATTAAGAAAAATGTTAAACATCATAGAGCCACGTAAACATAATTGCTACTCTTCAGCTTAGGTCTTTCAACCAGTTCTGAATTCACCTAACTGTATCATTCTTTAGCCAACATCTTTTCATCTTGCACATAAATATAGCCTGACACAAAAGAAAATGAAGTTAGCGCCTAGTATAACCAGTTCTTGATGAGCCCTTCCTAAAACTTAGTGGTTATCACCTCCTTTTCTAAAGACTTGTAAACCATTCATTTATTCATTTATTTATTTATTTATATTTTAAACCCTTAACTTCTGTGTATTGTCTCATAGGTGGAAGAGTGGTAAGGGTGGGCAATGGGGGTCAAGTGACTTGCCCAGGGTCACACAGCTGGGAAGTGTCTGAGGCCGGATTTGAACCTAGGACCTCCCGTCTCTAGGCCTGGCTCTCAATCCACTGAGCTACCCAGCTGCCCCCTTAAACCATTCTTTTAAAAGATGTTCTATAATTTTGACACAACTAAAATTCAGGCACACCAAGCTGTTATTCTTAAACTCTATCCTCTTCTTTCTTTGAGGAAAATGGAAAAATGTTGTCTTTTGGTTCCTATCTTATTTTCCATAGACTTTTAAGTGATAGTGGCTTTTCAATCCTATTAAACTCATGAATTCTATTTAACAAGTATTTATTAAGCATCTGCTTACTATGTGTCAGGCTCTGTGTTAGGCACTAGGGATACAAAGACAAAAATGAAGCAGCCATTTCCCTCAAAGAACTTACATTGTGTGTGTGTGTGTGTGTGTGTGTGTGTCTATATGTGTATGAGGGATATGACAAAGAAAATTGAAGGAAGAGATGATAAGCAAGGCTATTATGGGAGGATTCATAGAGAAGATGGGCAATGACCTGAGCCATGAAGATAAGGCTTCTAAAAGGTAGAAATGAAGACAGAATGAATTCCAGGTATAGAGAATGGCCATGTGACGTGTGGAGGTGGGAAATATTAGGGACTAGCTAATAGTACAATCTAACTAGGATATGGAATTAATAAAGGCCAGCTTAAAGACTTTTTATTTATATTACATAGGAACATAGGGAAAAGGGAATTTCTGAAGGTGCTTCAACTGCTTCGTGAACCTAGATTTTAACAAACATCTTCCAGGGCTTCAAATGTCCTCTCATCTAGTTTATGACTAATGACTTGAACTCATTCACAGCAACTAGGTGCTCTTTTTTTTTTTTTTTTAAACCCTTACCTTCTGTCTTGGAGTCAATACTGTGTATGGGCTCCAAGGCAGAAGAGTGGTAAGGGTAGGCAATGGGGGTCAAGTGACTTGCCCAGGGTCACACAGCTGGGAAGTGTCTGAGGACAGATTTGAACCTAGGACCTCCCGTCTCTAGGCCTGGCTCTCAATCCACTGAGCTACCCAGCTGCCCCTGGCTCTTGTTTTTTTAATCACAACTTCATAGGCTCTGTTATCCAACTTAGGTTTATATTTCCCACTCTAAAGAACATTCTCTTTTGTAACCACCCCCTCCCCCCAAACCACAAGCAACCTGATAGAATTTCTTGTCTATCATCATTATTCTTTTAATCCTGAGTAATTGTCCCATTACAGAATCTCAAAATTCTATAATCTCAGAATAAGAAGGACCTGAGAGATCATATAACAAACACAATCAATACCTAAGTAAGAATCTCTTCTAGCTACACAATTCTTTTTATCTCTGAGGTTCTTTGATTTTGTGACAAAGTCTTGGTGTAAGTCAGAATATCTGCTATTCTTTTATATTCATTCTAAAACCTGCCCTTGTTTCCAGATTCTACATGTGTCTTTTAAAAAATAATAAATTGGCAATGAGCTCTCCATGGAGTCATATTGGTCTCTTTCGACAGATCTTCTTCCCTCTTTCATTTCTCCTCCTCAATACTATTTGCAAGTTCCAAGACAAAGGAATGGTAAAGATTAAGCAGTGGGGAATAAGAGACTTGTCCAGGGTCGCACAGCTGGGAAGTGTCTGAGGCCAGATTTGAAACAAAGTCCTGACTGTAGGCCTGGCACTCTATCCACTGTGCTACTTAGCTGCCCTTATAAATATATTCTTGTCGCTAAGACTGAGGGCAGCTAGGTGGTGCAGTGGATAGAATTCTGGGTGAGTCTTCCCAAGTTTAAATCTTATTAGTTGTGTGACCCTGGGCAATCACTTAAGCCTCTTTGCCTCAGTTTCCTCATCTATAAAATGATCTGGAGAAGGAAATGGCAAACCACTCTAGTACTGAAATAAAAAATAAATAAGTAGCACTCTCCAGAGTTCTGGAATCTCCCTGTGTCTGTGTTGCTATCATTTCCTGCTTTCCCATGATTTCCCTATAATAGTTTCTTTGCCAGGAAAACCCTAAATGGGGTCACAAAGAATTGGACACAATTGAAATGATTGAACAACATATAAAACCGAGAGTTACAAAAGGTAGAGAATTATAGCATGAAGAAAAAACATGATTACTCAAAAACCTCTTGAATATCTGAATGTATTACATAGCTATGGCTTTCTATATGATATGTAGAATATAGAGTGAAAGTATATCTGTAGCTGGGGGCCAAGCATGGAAAGTAAGCACCCACAACATTTCTAGTTGTAATGTCCTAAAATCCTGCAAAGAGATACCCACATGATTATGATAACGATGTAAAATTGATTGTGAAGTATCTAGTTTGAAAGATGTAGGCCCAGGTCTCATGTCTAGTATGACAAGGCATCAGATATAGAAATTTAGCTTTCCTTCCCAAGCACTCCTGTAGTAGCAGCCGGGAAGTGCAGTAGATAGTGCTAGAGTTAAAGTCAGGAAGAGCTGAGTTCAAATCCTGACACCGATACATACTGGTTGTGAGGTACTAGGAAAGTCATTTAACTTCTGTGAGGCTTGATTCCCTCATCTATAAAATGGAGATAATATAACAATGGTCCCTGCCTCATAGAGTTGTTATAAGATCAAATTAAATATCATGGAAAATGCTTTGCAAACCTTAAAGTGCTGTACCAATGTGAGCTAATATTATAATTAAACATGCCATTTCTATTCTTTATTCCTATTAATAACATTTTATTTTATTAATTAATTTAGGATATTTTTCCATGGTTACATGATTCATGTTCTTCCTCTCCCCTCCTTCCATCCCCCTCCTGTGGCTAGCATGCAATTCCACTGGGTTTTACATGTGTCATTGATCAAGACCTACTTTCATATTATTCTATTAATAACTTTTAAAGGTAGAACAACTGACCCCCTCACCTAAGATTTAGTTTTTCCCTAGTTCTGGAAGTAGTCCTCATCCTGGACAGGGGAAGCATATGGATCCTCAGGCCAACAGCTCTCCCTGGATCATCACTGAGGACGTTTTACTGTTGCTCTTTTTTCTGTCATTGGTACTCTAATGCCTTATTTGAGTTTCTTCCCTGTTCCCTCATGCCTGGAACACTCCAGGATCTGACCTTATCTCTCTGTGTTTAACATTTGTGTCTAAAACTTGGATCCCCAAAAAAGACAGCAGCAAATACACATTATGAAATGTGAAGATAGAATATCGGGGGCATTGTCTTATATCAACTTTCCGGTCAAAGGGCACTTTCTCCTTAAAGTATCCCCGATCTTGCCAATTATTAATGTTTTCCCCTTCCTCCCAATGACATATTCATAAAATATCAGCTTCTTGAAGGCAGTCTGTTTGATTTTTGTCCTTGTACTCCCAGCACCTACTGCCAGTAGGCATTTAATAAATACTTGCTGACTAATTGATAATTTATATATTTAAGTTTTGAGGATATATATATATGTGTACATGGATATATATATATATATAATATGTATATATACTATATGTATATTTGTGTATATTGAGTTTCTCCTTCCCTGTTCTTCCTTCTCCTATCACTACCCTTGATTAAAAGAGGTCAGAGATAGGTGTGTGTGTGTATGTGTGTTGCTGTCCCTAGGATCTAGCCCAGCTGTATACAGAGTGTGTTTCATAAATGTTTACTGAATTGAATGGCCTAAAATTAGGAGGGATAGGACAGTATTGAATAACAGAGTCAGGATTGGAAGATCTTAAAAGGCTACAAGGCTGACTGACCCAGATTTAATAAGACGATGATTCATAAAGATAAACATGTAGTTTTAGACTTAGGTTCAAAATGCCAGCTGTTCAAATGCAAGATGTGAGAGATATGGATAAATAAGAGCTCATCTGGAAAAGATCTAAAGGTTTTAATAGATTGCCTTAAGAAGAGTTAATAGTGTGACATGGTAGCCAAGAAATTGGTGCCATCTTAGATTGCTTTAAAAAAGGAAAAATGTCCAGAGTAAGAGAGATAATGGGCTGCTATACTATGCCCTGTTCAGATCACATCTGGAGTAGTATCCTGGATACCACATTTTAGGAAGGACAAAGACTCCAGAAGACAGTCAAGTAGATGAAGGGCCTTGAAATCAGGTCATACAAGGGTAGGTTGAAAGAACTGAAGTTGTTAAAGCTGAATAGAAGACAAGAGTGAAGACAAAAGTGTATATTATAGCTGCCTTCAAGTATCTGCAGAGTTGTCATGAGGAACAGGCATTAGATTCACTCTTCTCCCAGAGGACAGAATTTGGAGCAATAGGTAGAGGTTGCAAAGAGTTAGATTTAATATTAATGTAAAGAAAAAATTCCCCACATAATTAGGACTACACAGAAGAGGAGGATCTACTTTAGGAGGTATAATGTTCCTCATCACTTTGTATGTGTGGTCATCAAGTGAAAGTTATATGGTCAGAACCTACTTATACAAAAATATTGATAACAGCTCTTTTCGTGATGATAAAGAACTGGAAACTGAAGGGATATCCACTCATTATGGAATGACTCAACAAATTATGGTATATGATTATGATAGAATACTATTGTGCCATACAAAATGACAAACAAAATCACAAAAACACCTGAAAAGACTTACATGAAGTGATGCAGAGTGAAGGGAGAATATAATACATAATGATCAACTATGAATGGCTTGACTCTTATCTGCAATGCAGGATTCAGGACAACTCTAAGGGACTAATAACAAAAAAGGCTATCAACCGCCATAGAAGCAACGGATGTAATCTGAATACAGATTAAAGTATACCATTTTCATTTCATTTTCTCCACTAATTTTTCTGTAGTATAAGCAATATGTATCTTCTTTCATAACATGATATCTATGGAATTATGTATTGTATGACAGCACTTGAACAACCTATATCATATTACCCACTTTCTTGGAGAGGAGTAAGAAATGGGAAAAGGAATCACAAAATGTTAGAAAATGAGTATTAAAATTATATCTAGTTTATTTGGACTTGAGGTCCAACTAAAGATTCTCATGTATTTCAGTCACTGCATTTGCTGCTCCCGACTTCCAATTTCCCTATGATACCTTACTCCAGGCCTCTCCTACCCAGTTCCTGCCTGTCCAGTTCCCAGCTAAATAATGATCTTCCACTTAGACCTTTTATGATTACCTGTTCTTTTTTTGCTTGTATAGACTCTCTGGATCCTGGTCTCAATATAGAGGTTTTTTTAAAACAATACTCCTATCTGACCTATCTTTCCTTCTCTACATCATTCCCCTGGTTTCAGATTTATACTCAAACTTCTGTCATTTCTTAGAAAACATTGACTATGGGACCATGAACAAGTCTTTTACCTTCTCTGGCCCTCAATTTCCTCATCTGTAGAGCAACAACAATAATACAAATAATACCAACCTCACAGGGTTATTGCAAGGCTCAAATGAGATAATGTCTATAAGCTTGACAAACCTTAAAGTATAATATAAATATAAGTTAATTAATAAGTACAAATTCTTTCCAGGTGATCCTAAAACATTTCTCCCTTCCTCCATTTACCACATTCTGCTATTCTTTTTGTCCCATTTTTTTCAGATCATATTTCCTATAATACGATCTTAAGGTTCAATTCTTTTGTAAAAATCAACCAGTCAGGGAATAGTATCTATATAAGATCCTTACATAAAGTTTCTGTTAATCAGGATATCCTGTTTATTTGTAATTTTTGTTTGAAGTACTTTTCACTTACTCTCTCTTACCCACTGAGGCTCGAGATCTTAATTCTATGATATTATTAATTCCTTCTGTGTGGATAAGAGGTCCTCTGCCTAATCCCAGCATCTCAGTGTTTAGATCTTTGATTTATTTTGTTCATGATTTATACTTTGTGCAATAGTTAGGTTTTATGGCTAGCTTTCTGCTTATTTATTATCTCTTGTATGACTCGTCCTCTGAACTGCTTTTCTTACACGGAAATTGACTTGGCCCATAAATCCTGGTTGTTTTCTCTCTTTCCTTCAATTTTCAGCATAAATATTACTGATCAGATTCATAAGCCTCTAGGCAAAAGCAGATTTCCTTATTAGTTTCCATTCTAGGATGGTGGCACGAGGTATACCCGGCTGTACACGATAAGGGGTCATGACTACCAAAGGGCAGAGGGGCAGGTGATGTGAGAAAAGTCCCCAGGCACTTGTGGAGAGAGAGAGGGGAGCATTCCCCTCTGGCATGTGTGCCATAGGTTCACCAACAGGCTATAGGCTTATCCTTTCATTCAGATATATTCCTTCTCATGTCAATCACCAAGTTATATATTTAGTTATCCCCCTTATATCATTGATCTCCTCTGATTATCATTTACCAATTAGTATCACCTCATTTTCACAAAAGGGATAGTTCCTATGAAGATACAACATGAATAGAAGTTGCCAGGCATTTCCTCCACCAAATCAATGGGTCACATCTCAACTCTGGGAAGAGTAGGCTCATATTAAAGCACTTTCTACAAAGCTTTTTCCTACCATGTTTATTCTTCTGCTTCTGGGCTGGGTCAGAGAGGTCACTCCAAGATCTTGGCTGCCTTCTTCCTCTTGCTCAGCCTTCAGCAAATCCCAGCATGGACCAGAACTCCCTGACCTCTGGAACTGATTATTCCAACCTTTCAAAACCCACAAGGTCTTAGCTATTCCCAATACTCACCCCCACCCCCCACTAAAAGGAAGAATTATAAAGAACTATTGAGACCTCAGTCAGAGGTTTTATATGCCATGTATGAGCAAGCTTTGGGTGGGGAGGACCAGAGACCCCTCCCCACTCTGAGACTTACAGCACATCCTTCTCCCAGGAATGTAGCCAAGCAGGGAAAAGAAATGTCCCGACTACACTCATAGTAATCTTATAAGGCATGTCCTGTTCCAATAAATAGTTATTTATTGCAGCCAATAAAACAGCTCCTCTTTTTCATGTGGTATGATGGTATGAAGAACAGAAATAATGAGAATCCCTGCCTGTACTCCAAAGGGACAGGAAGAACCTCTCATTCCAAATCAACAGACCTTTCCAGAAATTGGATCCCTGGCTTCTTCATGTGGCTAGGCACAGAGCATGCTGCACATGTTCTAAAGATGGGCCAGTATTATAGCATAGGGAATAATAGTCTGAGGATTAGCCAGATCTTAATTAATTAAAGCATTAATGAATACACAATTTTGTCAGAAAGAGGTATGAAATAGAAATGATCAAATATAAGGGATATCAGGGAAATTCTGAGTTCAAAATAGGGTACATATATTCATTGCCATACCAGTCAAGCTACCAAAAAGTTATTTTATAGATCTAGAAAAATAATAAAATTCATATGAAAGAACAAAAGATCAAGACTATCAAGGGAATTAATGAAAAAATGCAAAGGAAGGTAGCCTAACAGTACCAATCTCAAACTGTACTATAAAGCAATAATCACTAAAACAATCTGATACTGGCTAAGAAATAGAAGGGTGGATCAATGGAATAAATTAGGTAAACAATATATAGGGGTAAATTACCTTAGGAATCTAGTGTTTGATAAATCCAAAGATCCCACCTTTTGGGATAAGAACTTTCTAGTTGACCAAAATTACAGGGAAAACTGGAAAACAGTATGGCAGGAACTAGGTATAGACCAATATTCTACACCATTTACCAAGATAAGGTCAAAATGGGCATATGATTTAGACATAAAGGGCGACATCATAAGTATATTAGAGGAACATAATATAGTTTACCCAAAAGATATATAAGAAAGGAAGAATTTTTGGCCAAACAAGAGATAGAGAACGTTACAAGATGTAAAATGAATAATTTTGTCTATGTTAAATTTAAAAGGTTCTGTACAAACAAAACCAATGCAACCAAGACTAGAAGGAAAACAACAAACTAGGGAAAAAATTCTATAACAAATTTTTCTGATAAAAGTCTCATTCTTCAAATATGTAGAGAACTAGGCCAAATTTATAAGCATATGTCATTCTCCAATTGACAAATGGTCAAAGGATATGAACAGTTTCCATATATGTGGAAAATTGTTATTTTATGTAATTGGTAAAATAAAATATCTTTTTAAAAAAAGTGTATATAATTCTTTTTTCTGAATCTCTAAAATAGTTTTATTTATACCTTTTATTTTTATATCAATCATTTCTGGATATTCCTTTCCCTTACACCTTTTACTCCTGTAGAATTTTTCCTTGTAAAAGTTTTTTTAATTTCCAATTGAACCAGGGGCAGCTGTGAGGATCAGTGGATGGAGTGCTGGCTGAGTCTGGAGTCAGGAAGCTCCGAATTGAAATGTGGCCTCAAATTTGCTTGCTATGTGACCCTGGGCAACTCATTTAACTTTTGTTTGCCTCAGTGTCCTCAGATAATAGTAAATTATTATCATAATAGCATCTCCTTCTGGGGGTTGTTGTGAGCATCAAAATATTTGTAAAGGATTTAGCACAGTGCCTAGCACATGGTAGGTGCTATGTAAATATTAGCTATTATTATTATTAACACAGCTAACCAAGTTGGACAATGAATGCAACATCTTCATTTTTTTTAAACCCTTAACTTCTGTGTATTGGCTCCTAGGTGGAAGAGTGGTAAGGGTAGGCAATGGGGGTCAAGTAACTTGCCCAAGGTCACACAGCTAGGAAGTATCTGAAGTCAGATTTGAACCTAGGACCTCCCGTCTCTAGGCCTGACTCTCTATCCACTGAGCTATCCAGCTGCCCCCTGCAACATTCTTCATTAGTAATCTTCTACCTCTTTACCCAAAGGACAGAAATGTTTTATCACGTTTTCTGACAACACAATTCATCATTACCATTATTTAGAATTTGACTTTCTTTTAGTGTTTTTTTAATGTACAAAAACTTCTTACTGGATCCATGCATTCTTGCCCCCATCATCTATATACCTCTTCCTTTTTGTTTCTAAATGTTGTCTATAATTGGTGCCTTCATCTCATTTCTTCTCTTCTTAACTCTCTGCAGTCTAGATGTTAACCTCATAATTCAACTGAAACTGCTCACTTCAAAATTATCAAGGATCTCTTAAGTACCATATCTAATAGTCTTTTTTTTTCAGTCTTCATTGAGGTTTGTTATCTCATTCACATCAGCATGGCAAAGTTGATAAAAGAAAAAAATGGTAAAGATTGGAGAGAGTATGGGAAAATAGGCACACAAATGTACCACTGGTAGAAACATTCTGAAAAACAATTTGGATTTATACTAGAAAATCCACTAAATTATATACCCTTTTACCAATACTCCTACTGGACATAGCCCAAGAAGGTAAAAAAAAAAGAGACAACGGTTTCTTTATATCCTAACAATTTTATAATGAACAATTCTAAAGTACTACCTTTGGTTATAGCAAAGGATTGGAAATAAAGTAGTTGACTATCAATGTTTTTGTGACAGTCATTTTTTTTGCTTGACTATATGTATTTGTTGTTATAAAAATTTTATTTTTTCCCAACTTTTTTTTTTAGAAAGTCACATTTGGGAGGGAGAGGAAGACTAGATATGGGGTTGATAGAAGTAAAAGAAAAAGAATATTTTTTAATTGCTCAGAAGAAAAAAGAAGGAAGGTCAGAGGGAAATGGAAAAGCAAGACAGTTTTATTATATGCTGAATTTATTAATTACAATAAAAGGTCTTGGAGATTCAAGGCTTTACATACACTTCTCTTTTTCTGTTCTACCCTTTAGGTGGAAATGCTTGATTCATCTGCCCTCCAAATTCAGAATTACAAAAAAATAAAATAATTTTTAAAAGAACACTATTCATAGCCTTTGACCATTATCTACTGGGGAATGCCTCTTGAGTGACAATTTAGAGTGCTGGACTTTGATTCCAGAAGGCCTGAATTTGAATTTTGTTTTGGATGCTTACTAACTGTATGATCCACGGCCAGCTTACTAGTTGTGTGACCCAGACTCAATTTCTTCATCTGTAAAATGTAGGTAATAATAGATTCTACCTCATAGGAATGTTATCAGGATCAAACTGACCTGACAAACTTAAAGTGCTTTGTAAGCCTTAAAATGTCATATGAAGGAGGGAGCCGGGTTAAGATGGAGGCAGAATAAAAAGCAGCTGCTTGACCTCTCCTAATCCATGCATATAGGACTCCTCAAGAAGACATAAAAACTAATCCAGAGGAAAGAAGGGACCCCACAACAGGGCGCAGCATCGAAGGTATGTGGAATCAGGGCATTTCCATGCTATAAAGGGGTGAAACAGCTCTCACGAAAACATGAGCAAAGCAACCCCCTCCCCCATCCTACATCACCTACAATGCCAAAGCCAGCGTACAAGAGTCAGAGCAAGCTTGGGGCACCCATTAAGTCGCTGGCAGCTCACCAGGGCTTGTTCCTAAGAGCAGCAAGACTTAAGACCCTCCAAGAGGCTAAAGAACTCACAGACTCTGAACACAGACCCTGAGCCCAGGCCCAGGCGAAGGGGCTGACACAGGCGTGGGCTAAGGCGTGGACAAAGGGGCTGATTCTGAGTGTAGGAGTGGACCTTGAGTGAGGACCCAGTGAAGAGAGGTGCTTGACTGCGGAAGCAGCTCCCAGCTCCCTGAGACTGTTAAAGGAGCTTCAGGCAGAAGAATGAGCAAGGAGACCACCAGGAGACTTGACCCAGAACAACTAGACTTGAGACCTCAGGAGCCTAAAGAGCTCAGACAGATCCTGGGTGTGAGCATAAAGCTGAGAGGGCACCCAGCTTACAATGGCAAGCCAGAATCATCAGAAAACCAGAAGAGAAAGATGAAGATGAAAAATCCTTTAACACTCAACAATTTTTACACAGAAAAAATCCAGACAACAGAGCAAACAGCAGAGGAGAACAAACAAGTAACCATATCCAAACCTTCCCAGAACAATGGAAACGGGTCACAAGGTCTTGAAGAGTTCAAATCTGAGATCATGAGAAAGATGAAAGAGATCTGGCAAGAAAATAACAGTTTAAAAGGCAGAATTTCACAATTGGAAAGTGAGGCAAGTAAATCAAAGACCAGAAATGACCAGATTGAAAAGGAAAACCA